>NC_092374.1:205055113-205272580 GCF_030028105.1 Mobula birostris
GGGAAGGGGGTGAAGTAAAGAGCTGGGAAGTTGATTGCTGAAGAAAAGGTGGGAGGAGCGCCAGAGGGAGGTGATGGGCAGGCAAGGAGTTAAGGTGAGAAAGGGACATGGGAATGGGGGAGGGCTTTGAGAAATCAATGTCATGCCTAGCTCCTCCCAACCTGAGCGTGGCCTCATCATGACATGTTGGAATGGGAACGGAAGTGGAATTAAAATGGGTGGACACTGGGAGGTCCTGCTTCTCTCTGGTAGGTGCTCGACAGTTTTCCAATCTATGTCGGGTCGCACCGATATACAAAAGACCACACTGAGAGCACTGGATACAGTAGATCACCAATAGTCTCACAGGTGAAGCGTCACCTCACCCGGAAGGACGGTTTAGGGCCTGGACGGTAGTGAGGGAGGAGGTGCAGAGGCAGGTGAAGCACTTGTTCCGCTTGCAAGGGTGAGGTGCCAAGATGGAGATCAGTGGGGAGGGACGAGTGGACAAGGGAGTCGCGTAGGGACCAATCCCTGCGTTAAGCAGAAGCGGGTTTAAGGGGTGCTTGGTGGCGGGATTCCGTTGGAGGTGGCGTAAGTTACAGAGAACAATGTGCTGGGTGTGGGGGACGGTAGGTGAAGACATGAGTTACCTTACCCCTGGTGGGGTGGCAGGAGGATGGGGCGAGGGCAGACGTGCGCAAAATGGAAGAGATACAGTTGAGGGCAGCGTTGATGGTGGCAGAAGGGAAGTCTTTGGAATGTGGGGAGGAAACTAGAAAACCTGGGAGGAAACCTGCAGGTCTCTGGTTTGTTTTTACACATCTATACTCATATCCTTCTACAGATAAGCAGCAGCGAGCATCCCAACACGCTGCACCCTGCTTGGTACAGAAACTGTACAGATAAGCAGTAGGAATGTCCTTGTAATAGAAACAGCAATGAAGAATCCTGGATCAGTGTGCAACGGTATTCCTGAGTCTCTACCAGGATATGCATGACTGGGCAGTAGTGAAAACTAGGAAGCTACCGCCACAATGAAGGAAGCCCTGAACACCGTCAGAGGTCAAGCTTCATTTGACCCCTGAAGGGCGGACCAAGGACAACTTGGTACCGTACCATAGAGGCTGAAATGAGGATCCTGAACCACACCTGGGGCACATTAGAGAGGACGGCCAAGGACAGGAGAGATGGAGAATCTTCACACAGAACGGTAACTAACTCTGATGTTCTGGGAGGAACTCAGCAGGTCAGCACGGTTTATGGAGAGCATAAACTGCTGACATTTCAGACCAAGACCCATCATCAGGGCCGGAAAGGAAGGGGGCAGAAGACAGAATAAGATGAGGTGAGAGAGAGGAGGCGTACAAGACAGGAACAGAAAGTCGGATTGAAATGGGAAGCCACCTGAGAGCTGCCTCTTGGGGCAGACAGAGTGAAGGAGCTCAGAGAAGGCACAAGATGCTGGGGGCGGGCGGGCACAGCAAGTCAGGGTGTCCAGCCAGTGCCCAAAATTTGGAGTCAAGGATGCAGATGGCTTGGTTGGTCAACAAGGCAGTTGCACCATAAAGATAATGATGTTGGCACTGGAGAGTGTGGGAGAGACCAGTATGTTTCTGGCCATAGTTACTGGTTCTCATAGACAGGACATAACAGCACCTGATGGGTTGGCACGGGATGCCCAAGTACATGAATTCTTTATGCTGAAGGAGCAACTTTACAAATCTTCAGAGACCCTCCTGCTTTGGGAGGTGGAAGAAGGGGAATATCATCCCCTTGAAAAGGCACTTTTCAAACGTATGGAGATGAGAGTTTGTCTCAGTATCGTAGAACAGCACTTTTCCCTCACTGTAGTTGACATATATCCCAATCTTCTGGATCCTCTCCTGGACGGATGGTTTGATGGAGATCTGTGCGCCGGTGGTGTCGTTGACTCTGAACTCCTGCTCATGGCATCCAATGTCCAAAATCCATTGTGTGGATTCAAAGGCATCTCCCCCTGTCTCACTGCCTTGTCCAAGGCTACTCCAGGTCCCATTCCGAGTTGCTTTGCACTTCACCTCCCAAAAGTGTCTGTCGGAGCTGAATCCTTCCTTTCCCAACGCCGCTGTCACGGACTCAAACTCCTTGCTGCTTTCAGCAGGAATCACCTGTTTCATGGCGTGGCTCATAGTGGTCAGATCGGGAGATACCTTCAGGTTCGGGTGTGCAGTCCTCATCGTTCAGTGTCACAGAAACTAGGGAGGAGGAGGGAAATGTTCAAGACAAGATGATGACAGTTAACCAACATCAACATTACACCCCTCTAACTCTGGTGCCTATTCTATTCCCTGTAGATGTGCAGGGAATCCTAGGATTGAAATCTAGGGTGTTCAATCGAGATGATTGGGTTTGTGGCAGAGTAAACCCGGTGGAGGGTTAGACTCTGTTGGTCAGGGATGATGCGTCCTAGCTGTCTACGCTGAAGTTGATAGGCAAGTCAGGACAGTACCATACGGAGAGCAAGTTGTTGCCCACGCAGCAAGCTCCCTTTCTCCACGCAGCTGATGAATCCAGGGAAACGGCAGAGACCGATATTGTTTGGCACCAGCGGCGTCACAGGAGTTGCCTGTCAGCGTTGAACTCATCACAGGACTGCCCTAGGGACTCACCCCACCTCCCACCCCTAGGGATTTACTCCCAAAAGCCCTCCCATGAGTGGGTATAGCCTCAAGGCAGCGGAGGCTTGAGATCAGAGCTTTCCTGCTCTTAGATGGAAAACTGCAGCATTTCTGCATGGAGTGATTGGTTTTAACTGCCTGTAACCTGCCTTTGCCCCTTCTCTTGTCAGTAGAACCTGTTCCCCCAGGCTTCGTAGCTGTGCCACACGTGAAGGCCAGGAGCTGGAATAGGTTGTCAGAGGCAATTTGAGATGCACGCCACTGGCAGCCTTTAATAGGTCGTGGGATCTTATCCCCACTACACCCCCCTGCCCTGGCTATAACAACCTTAGGGAACCGGTGGGGTGGGAACGACATAGCAAGGTGCTACGATCTGGGGAAGGGCCTTGAACCACATCCAACGTCAAATTTCCAAAGGGGAAGTGGTTAAACATGGGAAGCTGAAATTTCCAGGAACGGGTCAGCACAGGCTGAATGGATCACAGCGTCCACCCCGCCGCGAGGTTGCAATGGAAGGTCACCGACACGCATAATCCAGCAGAGACATTCTGAGCAGAAGATCTTACCGGCAACTCTTTTGATTCTTGTAATGGCTGAAAGTCAAAAAAAAAAGGATTAATATGGTCATCACTGACTCCAGAATCTGGCTCTATTATCACCGACATATCTCAGGAAATTTGTTGCTTTGTGGAGGTAGTGCACTGAAACGGCACGGGCAGCTGGGTGGACAGACAGACAGATGGAACGAAAGGTCGAGGAACACTGAGAGTAGACATAGCCGAGGGGTCCCACATCCCATTCCAGGACAGCACAGTGACACGTTGCTCCATCCAATTAGATGACAAAGACTCAACGGGGAGGGGTTCAGTCCTGAGTAGGCTCCCAGGTTGCAGAGAGACACAGCCACCCTAATGGAGCAGATGGAAGTTGGATGCAAGTTTGATGGGACACCGGGTGACATGATGGGTGACAGGATTTCTGCTGCTCAGATGAATATCTGCCAAAGTTCAACAAGACCAAACACAAGTGCAAGATCTTGCTAAAATGTAGAGTGTGTACAGCAGCATCAAGTAATATTGCAGGCGGTCACACCATGTATATAGTCTCCATGATGATAAATCAACAGCTGGAACCCGACCGGCTCCCACCAAGGATGGTGTCAGAGGCACAGGGAACGGACCACCTGAAAGTTCCCTTCAATTTCCACTCCCAACTCAGATCTGACATTGTCACTGGGTCTAACTCCATAACCAGGATGGCCACAGCTGTGCCTTACCCCAACCCACCTCCATGTAAGCAGATCCATATCGCTAGGACTTACCCATTATTGGGGAGAGAACCACGTGATCGTTTCCTGAAAGCTAATAGGCCAAGTGGTTAGAAGATCCACACACAAACTTCAAGTTCTGGCTTGTCACTATCTGCAGGATCTATCCTGAGCTCAATGTATTGATGCAAACATGAAAAGGTACGCCAGCAGCTAGATTCATTAGCAGTTTGAGCAGATTTAGTTTGTTACCAAAGATAGTTCTGTTAAGACTAAGGAATTGTTATGGACCATGAGGAAGAAATCGAGGAAATAGCAGCAGGGGTCGGCCATCTGGCCTGTCGAGCCTGCTCTGCTATTCAATAAGATCATGGCTAATCTGACCATGGACTCATCTCCACCTCCCTGCCTTTTCCATAACCCTGAATGCCCCAACTATGCAAAAATCTACCCAACCTTGTCTTTAAATATATTTACTGAGGTAGCCTCCACTGCTTCATTGGGCAGGAATTCAAATTCATTACTCTTTGGGAAAAGCAGTTCTTCCCTCATCTTCATCTAAATCTACTCCCATGATTTTGAGGCTAGGTGTCCTAGTTCTAGTCTCACCTATTAGTGGAAACAACTTTCCTGCCTCTATCTTATCTATCGCTTCATAATTTTATATGGTTTCTGCAGGCTCCCCCCTCAGTCTTCTGAATTCCAGCGAGTACACTCAATCTCTCCTCATAGTCAAACCCCTTCATTTCTGGGAATCATCCTGTGAACCTCCTCTGCACCACTTCCAAAGCCAGTATATCCTTCTTCAACTAAGGGACAGAAATGCATGCAGTACTCCAGGTTACAATTGGCAGCATAACCTCTCTGCTCTGAATTCAATCCCCCTATGAAGACCAACATTCCATCTGCCTTCTTGATAGCCTGCGGCACCTGCAAACCAACCTTTGTGACTACATGCACAAACACTTCCTAAGTCCCTCTGCACGGTAGCATGCTGCAATCTTTACTATTTAAACAATAACCTGCTCTTTCACTCACAACACGCTGGAGGAACTCGCAGGTCGGGCAGCATCCGTGGAAAAGTTCATGTCGACGTTTCGGGCCGAACCCTTTATCAGGACTGAGCATAATCTGCTATTTCATTTGCCTTCCAAAGTGGATGACCACGCATTTACCAACATTGTACTCTGCCCACTCACTTAACCTATCTATATCTCTCTATAGACTCTCCGTATTTTCTGCGCAATTTGCTTTTCCACTCAATTTAGCATCATCACCAAACTCCGATACACATTACTCAGCCCCCTCTTCCAGATTGTTAATGTATATCGTGAACCGCTGCAGGCCCAGCACTGACCCCTGTGGCACACCGCTCACCACTGATTGCCAACCAGAGTAACACCCATGTATCCCAACTCTCTGCTTTCTATTAGTTAACCAACCCTCTATCCATGCTAATACATCACCCCAACTCTATGCATCCTTATCTTATGGATAAGTCTTAAATGTGGCACCTTATCGAACGCCTTCTGAAAATCCAAGTTATTACTGTCCCCTCTCTATCCACTGTGCTCGTTATATCCTCAAACAGGCCCTGCCTTTGCTGAATCCATGCTGCGTCTGCCTGGTGGATCCATTTCTTTCCAGATGCCTGGCTATTTCTTCTTTAGTGATAGCTTCAAGCATTTTCCCAACTACAGATGTTAAACTAAGTTGCCTATAGTTACCCGCTTTTTGTCTACGTCCTTTTTTGAACAGTGGCCTGGCATTCACCTTCTCCCAATCCATCAGGATCTGCCCAGTCCAGAGAATTTTGGTAAATCATCACCAAAGCCTCTACTATAACTCCTGCCATTTCTTTCATTACCCTGGGACACATTCCATCAGGACCAGGGGACTTACTCATCTTCAGGCTCACTAGTCTGCTCAACACTACCTCTTTAGTGATAGCTATCATATCGAGGTCCTCACCTCCCATCGCATCCACAACATCTCTCTTTGGCATGTTAGACGTGTCCCCCACCGTGAAGAGGCATAGCTAGGGTGCCTGAGACCTTTGCATAGTACTCTACTTGTCACTGTGGAGCGGACAGCCAGTTTGTAAATCAGCAGGAGCAAAGGATGTTGAGAATGGCGAGGGTGGGGCGTGGGACAGGTGGCAGAGAAAGTGTGCTGGGGGTGGGGCGGGGTAGGGGTGCGCAGGTGTAGTTGAGCCAAGCCCTGAGACACCAGACAAGGTCATTTGATTCCAAATAATTGGTTTACTGATCATTATAGAACGTCTCTCTGGTGCTTCCCACTCCCTCCCCCTTTTCCCAACCACGATTCCCCTCTCTCTGCCCCCTTCCCACTCCTAGTCCACCATAGAGACCCATATCAGCATCAGGTTTATCATCGCTCACATCTGTCATGAAATTTGTTTTTTTTTGTGGCAGTACAGAGCAATACATAAAGTTGCTACAGTAAACACGAGAAATTCTGCAGATGCTGGAAATTCAAGCAACACACATCAAAGTTGCTGCTGAACGCAGCAGGCCAGGCAGCATCTCGAGGAAGAGGTACAGTCGACATTTCAGGCCGAGACCTTTCATCAGTTACTACAGTACTGTGCAAAATACACGTGCAATATACACGTGCCTGATTTTTGCACATTTTTATATGTAAATTGGTGGAACATATATTTTCTTATGTGTTGCATGCACTGCTGTCACAAACTGCATGACAGATGCCAGTGATATCAAACTGGACTCAACCACTGCTCACTGCAGCCAGTGCGAGACACGACAGCGGACAGGGGGCGGCAAATGGATGGGCAGGAAAAACCCCTCCCCCAGGCAACATCTTACCTAGATCCTCATGCAGCGTATCTGACAAGAAAAGACACTGAGGTTACTCCGCGTCTCTCACAGATTCCACCCTCTGCGCCACCCCCCATCCCCCCAGCAACTCGGGAATGTGGAGGAAACCAGAATACCCAGAGGAAATCCACAGAGACCACGGCGGGAATCGAACCTGGGTCGGTGATCGTCGGCACCGTGAAACTTTGCGCTAACTGCAGTGCCGCTGAGGGTAAATATTACGACGCAGAACTCAAATCCCTGGAGCCCTGGCTAAATCCCCAGTGCCGGGTACCAACCGCACATTGCAATGGACTGATATGCTCGCCTGTCGCGCAGAGCTTGCTCAGCCCCGTATTCCTGCGGTGAGGGAGTCAGTGGCATTCTTAAAAGCACAAGACATAGGCTGTTCAGTCCAGGGATCATGGCTGATTTATTTTCCCTTTTAACCCCTTTCTCCCGCCTGCTCCTTGTAACCTTGGATGAGCTGATTAATCGAGAACCCATCAACCTGTGCTTTAAATATACCCAATGACTTGGCCCCCTCAGCCACCTGTGGCAATGAATTCCACAAAATCACCACGCTCAAGCAAAAGGAATTCCTCCTCGCCTCTGTTTTAATGGGATGTCCCTCTATTGTGAGACTTTGCCTTTGGTCCTGGACTCCCTCCACTAACAGGAAACATCCTCTCCATATCCACACTATCTAGGCCTTTCAATATTAGCCATCTTGGACAATGTCTCCCATCCACTACATAATGTACTGGTTGGGCACAGGAGTACATTCAGCCAGAGACTCATTCCACCGAGATGCAACACAGAGCGTCATAGGAAGTCATTCCTGCCTGTGGCCATCAAACTTTACAACTCCTCCCTTGGAGGGTCAGACACCCTGAGCCAATAGGCTGGTCCTGGACTTATTTGCTGGCACAATTTACACATTACTATTTAACTATTTATGGTTTTATTACTATTTATTATTTATGGTGCAACTGTAACGAAAACCAATTTCTCCCAGGATCAATAAAGTATGACTATGACTAATATTAGTTAGGTTTCAATGAGACCCCTAAAGTCCAGCATATTCAGGAGCCAGAAGAAAATGTTGCAGCTCTGTAAGACCCTGGTCAGACCGCACCTGGAACACTGTTGTTGACTTCTGGTGGAAGCATGTGGAGGCTTTGGAGTGTGCAGAGAAGGTAAGGTTTACTAGGATGCTGCCTGGATTCGAGAGCATGTCTTGTGAGGAAGGTTGAATGAGCTAGGGCTCATCCCTGTGGAGTAAAGAAGGACAAGAAGGGACTCAATGGAGGAGATAACAGGCGCAGATTAAGTGGACAGCCAGAGACTTTTCCTCCAGGCCAAGGTGGCTCATACAAGAGGGCATCATTTTAAAGGTGATTGGAGGAAATAATAGGGCAGATGTCAGAGTAAATTTATTTATTTATAAAACACAGAGAGCGGCGAGTGTGTGGAACACCCTGTCAGCAGTGGTGATAGAGGCAGATACATTAGGGACACTTAAGAAATTCTTAGCTGGGAATACGGACGACAGAAAATAGAGGGCTATGTGGGAGGGAAGGGTTAGTTTAATCTTAGAGTTGGTTAACAGATCTGCGCTGTAATATTTTGTGGTCTGTGTGAGTACAAGCCTAGTGTTAAACACAAATTAGTAGAACTAAATAATCCATTCCTCCAAAACATTTTGAGATTGGGGAATAAAGTGCCCCATTCTTCCACGTGGGACATTTCCCACCCACTGGAGACTGTTGGGACCATCCCCTGATAAGGCCACGCTCCAGCAAGCAGCTTTCAAAACTACCACCCGTCCTTCCCTAAAGAATCTCAATTACATTATCTTGGCATTCGATGTTTTTTTTATTTTGAGTTCCACCTGCTGCACCAAAATTTAAATCTGTCCCAAATTAAATCTGCCTGTAGAAACAGACTGTCCTGCACTCGAGTTTACTCAGGGTTCATGAGGCGAGGCTCTGCACCGGGACATGAACCTACAGCAACGCATTTACAGCGCCAGTGAGACGGGTTCAGATCCCGCTGCTGTCTGTACACTCACCCAGTAGGGGTCACGACACACCGTGGAATCCGCCATTTTGGCCTGTTGAGCCATGCCACCCAGCAATCCGCTGATTTAATCCTATCTGAGCCACCGGACAATCTACAATGACCTACCAACCAATACACCTTTGGACTGTGGGAGGAAACCACAGCACCCGGTGGAAACCCACACGCACACAGGGGGAAAAAAACCGTACAAACTCGCTCGCAGATGACGCCAGAATTGAACTCCAATGCCCCGAGCTGTAAACGCGTCCTGCTAAATGCTACTCTACCATGGCGCGTGGTCGATAAGTTCTGGGCATTCTGCGTTGGCGCGGGAAGCATGCTGACACTCGTGGGCTGCCTCCATCACATCCTCGGGCTGTGTCTGGCTAGACCCCAGCCGGTTCGGTGCGCACATGGAAAACATTCGTTAATCATTATAAGTCTTTCGACGCTCAAGCAGTCAAAGCTACCCAGCGACCTACAACTTACCTCCCCCCCACCCCACCCCCTGAGCCGTGGAAGGGATCATGCCCCAAGGGGCCCACACCTGGGCTCCCCCACCACAGGAGACATTCCACACAACACAGGCGTCCAGTACGCCTGGCAGAGAGAGTGCCACATCAACCCCTCCCACACATACACCCCTGCTTACCCAGTCTTTTTTGGAGTAAATCTGAAAAAGAAAGAAAATTAATCAGAGACTCTGTCATTCAGTTCTGGGCTAGAAGTGAATTGTCATTTGTTTTTGGGTGTTGTCACTCCCTAAACTGGCAGGTGACATTTCCACTCTCCCAGGAATGGGGCAGAAAGATTTTTTCTGGAGCAATTTTGTTGACCCCATCAACTTTGCATAATTCAGAGAGCACTATAGAACAGAGGCCTTTTGGCCCATCTAGTCCATGCTGAACTATTAATCTGCCTAGTCCCACTAAACTGCCTCAGATCATAGCCCTCCCATCCACGTACCTATCCAAATTTCCCTTAAATGCTGAAATAAGTCCCACATTCACCACTTCTGCTGGCAGCTCATTCCATTCTCACCAAGCCTCTGAGTGAATAAGTCCCCCTCAAATTCACCTTCAACATTTCCCCTTTCACCCTTAATCTATGACCTAAAATTCGAGTCTCATCCAACCTCAGTGGAAAAAGCCTGCTTGCATTTACCCTACCTTTATCCCTCAATTTTGTATATTACTATCACATCTCCCTCATTCTCCTACGCTCCAGGGGATAAAGACCTAACCTATTCAATCCTTCCCTGTAACTCAGGTTCTCAAGTCCCAGCAACATCCGTGTAAATTTTCTCTGTACATTCAATTTTAATTACATCTTTCCTACAGGTCGGTGACCAAAACTGCAAACAATAACTCTAAATTAGGCCTCACAAACGTCTTCCACAATTGCAACATATAACACCCCAACTCCTCTACTCAATACATTGGTTCATGAAGGCCAACGTGCCAAAAGCTTTCAATGGCCCAAGGACCTGTATTTCCAGAACCTCTGGTGACCCCTGTTTCCATCCAGGGGGTCAGTGTGGACATGGTGGAGGATTACAAATACCTGGGGATACGAATTGACAATAAACTGGACTGGTCAAAGAACACTGAGGCTGTCTACAAGGGTCACAGCTGTCTCTATTTACTGAGGAGACTGAGGTCCTTTAACATCTGCCGGACGATGCTGAGGATGTTCTACGAGTCTGTGGTGGCCAGTGCTATCATGTTTGCTGTTGTGTGCTGGGGCAGCAGGCTGAGGCACCAACAGAGTCAACAACCTCATTCGTAAGGCCAGTGATGTTGTGGGGATGGAACTGGACCCTCTCACGGTGGTGTCTGAAAAGTGGATGCTGTCCAAGTTACATGCCATCTTGGACAATGTCTCCCATCCACTACATAATGTACTGGGTGGGCACAGGAGTACATTCAGCCAGGAGCTCATTCCACCGAGGTAAAACACAGAGCGTCATATGAAGTCATTCCTGCCTGTGGCCATCAAACTTTACAACTCCTCCCTTGGAGGGTCAGACACCCTGAGCCAATAGGCTGGTCCTGGACTTATTTCCTGGCATAATTTACATATTACTATTTAACTATTTATGGTTTTATTACTATTTATTATTTATGGTGCAACTGTAATGAAAACCAATTTCCCCCGGGATCAATAAAGTATGACTATGACTAATGCACTCCGCAGTGTCCGACCCAACCATTCACCGTGTAAACCTACCCCGGGTGATCCTACTGAACTGCATTACCTTGTACTTGCCTGCATTTACTCTAATCTGCCAATTTTCCAGCTGATCCAGATCCCACTGATAGTCTTCCTCACTGTCCACTACTCCCCCAATCTTGGTGTCACCTGTAAATTTGCTGACCCGGTTAACCACATTGATATAGATGGTATGCATCGTTGATATAAATGACAAAACAACAGACCCAGCACTAATCTCTGCGGCAGAACACTAGTCACCAGTCTCCAGTCAGAGCAAGACACAGACCCAATGATTAAAAGAAAGGTTGACTCACCCCGTTGTCTCTGTAGTTCGTAAAATTCTAAAGTATCGGGGGGGTGAAAGGGAGAGACACACACAATTACTGTAGGTCCACAACCAGCCATAATCGCCATTACTCCTCCTCTTGGTAAAAATAGTTCCGCCGGGCTTAGAAGCTTAGCCACACTTGAAGGCCAGAAGCTGGACTTGGTTGTCAGAGGCTATTTCAGACGCAGGCTTTTGAGAGCATTTAATAGGTAGTGGGAGCTCGTTCCCACTATCTCCCCCAACCATACCCCTGCCCCCCACCGGCTCTGACAACTATAAGGAACTTTAAAACGCGTCACCTTGGACAAATGGGGCACATCAGCGGTGGTCGGAGGCTGATCTTGCAGCAGGAAAGCGTTGATCTCAAATGTGCACGGCCTTGTGACTATAGCCACTCAAAGCAAAGCCGGAGCCGGCGTCCCGTCCCGAAGACAGTGCTACGTCGAGTTCCATGTTGACTGACAACCCATGCAACACCACTGGTGCCAAACTGTAGCAGTCGCTGGCGTTCCTGCAGATCCTTCACCGGCGTGGTGAGGGGGAGAACCTGCTGTGTGGGCAGCAGCTGGCTCCCCAGGTCCAGATCGCACAGCTCTGGCTCGTGTACCAGCCGTGCCACAGCAAAGACGCAGACAGCCGGGACGCAGCGTCCACGGTCAGCCGGCCGTTCCCACCCTCCCCGGCTGGCACCTCCACCTCTCCGCCACCCCAGCTCATCCCGAAGCAGTCGACAGCCTCCAACCCAGGCCAAACTCCCAGGGAAAGATCGAAGCTTCCGGACACAACATCAAGCCGCCAACCCCACCTCGGGGGTGGGGCCCTGTTGGACCTGGGCCCCCCCTTGCCTCCGGGGCAAAGGAAGCAAGTGTGAACTGTGGGGATGCAACGGGCAAGAAAGGGGGAAGGGTGTAGATACAGTCCCACGTAGGGCAGTAGAGGACCGAGTCCTTGCTGATGCAGTGTGGGCCCATGGGGCAGTTCTGCCCCTACCTATCAAACATTGAAAAGGACTCGATAGAGTGGATGTGGAGAGGATGTTTCCTGTAGTGAGGGAGTCTAGGACCAGAGGGCACAGATAGAGTGGATGTGGAGAGGATGTTTCCTATAGTGGGGGAGTCTAGGACCAGAGGGCACAGCCTCAAAATAGAGGGACGTCCATTGAAAACAGAGATGAGGAGGAATTTCTTTAGCCAGAGGGTGGTGAATCTATGGAAATTCATTGCCACAGACGGCTGTGTGGAGGCCACGCCATTGGGTGTATTTAAAGCAGAGGTTGACAGGTTCTTGATTAGTCAGGGTGTGAACGTTTACGGGCAGAAGGCAGGAGTGCGGGGTTGGCAGGGGTAATAAATCAGCCCGAGGAAATGGCGGAGCAGACGCGATAGGATACACAGCCTAACTCTGCTCTAAGACCTTATGGTCTTAAGGAACCTGAACTACCACCAGTCTGTACATGTGTGGGGGGCCGGGGGTTTGATGGACAACACTGCTGGGAAGGCTCCCACTGCTCAAGTCAGATTAAACAGAGTCCACGGGCACTGACAGACACAACCCCTCCACACTGCAGGGCACGAGCACTGCTCCAGTTCACTTCACAGGGACCAGGAGACCCACGGATATCCCGAGTAGGCACGATCTCTCCCCTACCCTTTGCTTACCTGCAGAGGTCGGCCGCTTCTCAAGACCTGAAAGAGGGAGAGACACCATTAACCGAGGGGAACTCGACCGGTTGAGTGGCGTGGGGGCAACTCCCACCCAGACTCCTCCGACAGCCTTACCCCCGCGTGCCACCCTACCCCAGAACAGCTTCCAACAAGTCAGGGGCAAAACTGGAATCGCCCAAGCTGTGGGGTGGGGGGCAGCTTTCTGCCTCTGCACCCCACCCGCTTCTTCCCCGTTCCCTCTCCAGAACACACAGGAGCAGAATTAGGCCATTTGGCCCATCAGATCTGCTCTGCCATTCTATCATGGCTGATAAATCATCCCTCTCAACATCATTCTCCCCACAAGCTTTGACGCCCTGCATTCGCTCCGCCCATCTTCCCCCACTCCAATCCCCACAGTGCTCCTCCATCCCCCTACCCCCAGTATTCTCCCCACTCTGATCCCCCCACCACCATAACCCTCCTCCCTCACCTTGTTCCAACCCATCCCCAACTCCACCCTCCTCCCACTCCACACTCTCCTCTCCCTCCCTACCCCCTCTGCCTTTCTGCCCCACCCTCATCACCCCATTTTCACACCCGTCAGTCATTCAACCCCACCCACCGTTCACATACACTCCCCCTGCCCCCATCCACCTTCCGCTCCACGCCACGACACTCGCCCTCCCCGTGACGTGACCCACTGCGGAGGAGGAGCCCGATACGCAGAGCGGCATGTGACAAAGGACCGTCCCGACGTCCCCACGCGGGGTGAAGGATGCGGCCAGGACAACTGCCCGCTGGCGACAGAGCTGCGGCCTCCCGTGGGCTAACACAAGCCCAAAACAGGACGTCAAGCAGGCACCCCACCATCCAGGGCAGGTTTTTACCTTCTATGTGCCTCTGGAGACGCCGAAAGAAGAAGTAGAGCCCGATGATGACCGCGATCAGGAGAAGGAAGATGATAACGAATCCAGTGACCCACATGGATACCCAGGGAAAGAATTCATCTGCAGAAACAAACAGGGACAAAAGCTCAGAGTTGTATCCACTGCACCTTCGCGAAACTGTCTGAGTGTCCCCACTCTCCCCACACTCCATCCCTCAGAGTCTGGTAGGTGACCCTCCCGACACGGAGTGTCCCCACTCTCTCCACGCTCCATCCCTCAGAGTCTGGTAGGTGACCCTCCCGACACGGAGTGTCCCCACTCTCCCCACACTCCATCCCTCAGACTCTGGTAGGTGACCCTCCAGACACGGAGTGTCCCCACTCTCCATCCCTCAGACTCTGGTAGGTGACCCTCCCGACACAGAATGTCCCCACTCTCCCCACACTCCGTCCCTCAGACTCTGGTAGGTGACCCTCCAGACACGGAGTGTCCCCACTCTCTCCACACTCCGTCCCTCAGACTCTGGTAGGTGACCCTCCCCACACGGAGTGTCCCCACTCTCTCCACACTCCGTCCCTCAGACTCTGGTAGGTGACCCTCCAGACACGGAGTGTCCCCACTCTCCATCCCTCAGACTCTGGTAGGTGACCCTCCCGACACGGAGTGTTCCCACTCTCCCCACACTCCATCCCTCAGAGTCTGGTAGGTGACCCTCCCCACACGGAGTGTCCCCACTCTCTCCACGCTCCATCCCTCAGACTCTGGTAGGTGACCCTCCAGACACGGAGTGTCCCCACTCTCTCCACGCTCCATCCCTCAGACTCTGGTAGGCGACCCTCCAGACACGGAGTGTCCCCACTCTCTCCACGCTCCATCCCTCAGACTCTGGTAGGTGACCCTCCAGACACGGAGTGTCCCCACTCTCCATCCCTCAGACTCTGGTAGGTGACCCTCCCGACACGGAATGTCCCCACTCTCCCCACACTCCGTCCCTCAGACTCTGGTACCTCCTCACACTCCGTCCCTCAGACTCTGGTACCTCCTCACACTCCGTCCCTCAGACTCTGGTAGGTGACCCTCCCGACACGGAGTGTCCCCACTCTCTCCACGCTCCATCCCTCAGACTCTGGTAGGTGACCCTCCCGACACGGAATGTCCCCACTCTCCCCACACTCCGTCCCTCAGACTCTGGTAGGTGACCCTCCCCACACGGAGTGTCCCCACTCTCCCCACACTCCGTCCCTCAGACTCTGGTACCTCCTCACACTCCATCCCTCAGACTCTGGTAGGTGACCCTCCAGACACGGAGTGTCCCCACTCTCTCCACGCTCCATCCCTCAGACTCTGGTAGGTGACCCTCCAGACACGGAGTGTCCCCACACTCCATCCCTCAGACTCTGGTAGGTGACCCTCCAGACACGGAATGTCCCCACTCTCCATCCCTCAGACTCTGGTAGGTGACCCTCCAGACACGGAGTGTCCCCACTCTCTCCACGCTCCATCCCTCAGACTCTGGTAGGTGACCCTCCCGACACAGAATGTCCCCACTCTCCCCACACTCCGTCCCTCAGACTCTGGTAGGTGACCCTCCAGACACGGAGTGTTCCCACTCTCCCCACACTCCATCCCTCAGAGTCTGGTAGGTGACCCTCCCGACACGGAATGTCCCCACTCTCCCCACACTCCGTCCCTCGGACTCTGGTACCTCCTCACACTCCGTCCCTCAGACTCTGGTAGGCGACCCTCCCGACACGGAGTGTCCCCACTCTTCCCACACTCCGTCCCTCGGACTCTGGTACCTCCTCACACTCCGTCCCTCAGACTCTGGTAGGTGACCCTCCAGACACGGAGTGTCCCCACTCTCCCCAAACTCCGTCCCTCAGACTCTAGTAGGTGACCCTCCCCACACGGAGTGCCCCCACTCTCCCCACACTCCGTCCCTCGGACTCTGGTAGGTGACCCTCCCGACACGGAGTGTCCCCACTCTCCCCCGCCTTGTTCTAGTCTCACCTACCAGTGAAAACAATTTTCCTGACTCTATCTATACCTCTCGTAATTTTACGTTTCTATAAGATCTCCACTCATTCTTCTGAATTCCAGAAAGCAGCTTCCCAGGCGACTCTATCTCTTCTCATAGTCTAACCCCCTCATCTCCGGAATAAACCTGTGAACCTCCTCCGCACTGCCTCCAAAGCCAGTATATCCTTCATCAAGTGAGGAGACCAGAACTGCACGCAGTACCCCATATGCGGCCTCATCAGTACCCTGTATAGTTGCAGCAGAACCTCCCTGCTCTTCAGTTCAATCTCTCTCGCAATGAAGGCCAACATTTCGTTTGTCTTCTTGATAGCCTTCTGCACCTGCAAACCAACTTTTTGCAATTCATGCAATCCGAGCCACTCTGCACAGCAGCATGCTAAAACTTTTTGCCATTTAAACAATAATTTGATCTTCCACTTTTCTTTCCAAAGTGGATGACCTCGCATTTACCAACATTGTACTCCATCTGTCAGACCCCTGCCCACTCACTTAACCTTTCTATATCTCTCTGCAGACTCTCCGTATCCTCTGCACAATTTGCTTTTCCACTCAATTTACTGTCATCAGCAAATTCGGTCCCCTCTTCCAGATTGTTAATGTATATAGTGAACAGTTGTGGGCCCAGCACGGACCCTGTAGCACACCACTCACCACTGATTGCCAACCAGAGTAACAGCCATGTATCCCAACTCTCTGCTTTCCGTTGGTTAACCAGTCCTCTATCCATGCTAATACATCACCCCAACTCTATGCGTCCTTATCTTAAGGATAAGTCTTAAATGTCGCACCTTATCGAACACCTTCTGGAAACCCCAAGTCAATAACGTCCATCTGTTCTCCTCCATCCACTGCCCTCGTTATATCCTCAAATAACTCCAAACAGGCCCTGCCTTTGCTGAATCCATGCTGCATCTGCCTGATGGATCCATTTCTTTCCAGATGCCTCGCTATTTAGTCTTTAATGATATCTTCAAGCATTTTCCCAACCTCAGATGTTAAACTGACAGTTACCTGCCTCTTACCTACATCACTTTTTTTTTTGGAACAGTAGCGTGACATTTGCCATCTTGCAATCCGCCGGGACCTGCCCAGATTTCAGAGAATGTTGGTAAATTAGCACCAAAGCCTATAACTACAACTTCTGCTATTTCTTTCAGTACCCTGGGTTGCATCCCATCAGGACCAGGGGACTTGTCTATCTTCAGGCTCACACTACCTCTTTAGTGATAGCTATTGTATCGAGATCCTCAGCTCTCATTGCATCCATATCATCGCTCTTCCGCATGTTAGATGTGTCCTCCTCTGAGAAAACGGACATATAGTCATAGTCATACTTTGTTGATCCCGGGGGGGAAACTGGTTTTCGTTACAGTTGCACCATAAATAATTAAATAGTAATAAAACCATAAATAGTTAAATAGTAATATGTAAGTATGTAAATTATGCCAGTAAATTATGAAATAAGTCCAGGACCAGCCTATTGGCTCAGGGTGTCTGACCCTCCAAGGGAGGAGTTGTAAAGTTTGATGGCCACAGGCAGGAATGACTTCCTATGACGTTCTTTGTTGCACAAAATAGTCATTCAAACCTTCGGCCATTTCCTCATTACCCAATATCAATTCCCGCTTCTCATCCTCCAAGGGACCCATGTTCACTTTGACCACCCTTTTCCACTTTACATAATTACATGAAACTTGGGCTAATTGGAGCAGGCACTTAATTGGCCCAAAATGTACTACCCCAATGTGTCCCAATTCACTGTATTATGAATGTTTCGTTCACCAAGAAAGTGCTGCGATCAAGAGCAGAGATGGTGCGATTGTACCCGGCCGACCCGCAGAGACCCCCCAGCCCGTGCACAGAGAGAGGCGAATCACTGACCTGGCACGTAGAACTCCGCAGTGAGAGTCCGATTGACGACCGTGTTCTGCACCTGGCAACTGTAGCTGTTCCCAGAGCCCGCTGTCACCTCGACGATGCTGCGCACCTGGGAGAAACCCTTGGGGCTTGTTTCGAAAGAGGTGTGGGGTTCCTGGGGCAAGGCCCTCTTGCTCTGGTCACTCCACGTCACCTTGGGAGTGGGGAACCACTGCTCGGTTTCGCACACCAGCTTGATTCCGTCTCCCGTGTACTGGTGCAGGTCGATGGAGGGCGGTTCACCCACACCTGCAGGGTACAAGGATATCGGGGGCATCAAGGCAAGAAGCAGGCCCAGGGATGATGACGTAGTGGTTAGCACCTCGTTATTATGGCATAGGCAACTTGGGTTCAACTCCTGTCACCCTCTGTAACTACACTATGACCACGGGTCTTTCTTCAGAAGGACCATGGCTGATCTAACTGTGGACTTGGTTCCACCAGTCAACCTTTTCCCCAGAACCCTTCACCCCCGTTATGCAAAAACCTATCAAACTGTTTTAAATATATTTAAAGGTGTATCTCTACTGCTTCCCCAGACTGAATTATACCCTCTGGGGAAAAGTTTCTCTTCATCTCCATCCTAAACCTACTCCCCCAAATCTTGAAGCTTGTATATCCTGGTTCTAGTCTCACCAGCGAAGGCACGTGTGTTTAAAAATAAACATACACTTACATCTGACATCCCACCACCCCCCCCCCCGACTTTCCTCCAATCACGTTAACATTACGCCCCCTTGAATTTGGCATTTCCACCCTGGAGAAAGTGTCTGACTGTCCAACCTATCTGTATCTCGTATCTTGCACGCCTCCAGCAAGTCAGCTCTCATCCTTCCTCAGAGGTCAGAGGTCCTTCCCCCCAGTGTGTGGAATGCCCTGGTAGAGACATCTGGGTCATTTAAGAGACATGGATGAAAGGAAAATGGAGGCTGTGTGGGAGGGAAGGGTTTGATTGAATTGGCATTTATTTATTTATTGAGATACTGTGTGAAACAGACACTTCTGGCTCTTCAAGCCACGCCGGCCAGCAACCCCAGCCTAATCAGTTAACTTACCAACTGGTACATTTATCTCTGGACCGTGGGAGGAAACCAGGACACCCGGAGGAAACCCACACAGCCACAAGGAGAACGTATAAACTCTTTACAGGCGGCAGGTTAGCAAGTTAAAAGGTCAGCACAACATCCTGGCCCAAGCCCATCCACTTCCGGTTTGACACGTTGCACATTCAGAGATGTTCCCCTACACGACACTGTTTGTAACACATAGTCATTTAAGTTACTGTTGCCTTCC
The DNA here is from genome assembly GCF_030028105.1 of Mobula birostris. Classification (NCBI taxonomy): domain Eukaryota; kingdom Metazoa; phylum Chordata; class Chondrichthyes; order Myliobatiformes; family Myliobatidae; genus Mobula; species Mobula birostris. The sequence goes on from NC_092374.1 coordinate 205,074,246, forward strand.
TGTCAGCCGGAACCAGTCAGACCATTCTCCTCTGACCTCTCTCATGAACAAGGCGTTTTCACCCACAGAACTGCCGCTCACTGGATGTTTTTTCCCCCAGTTTCTCTCACCATTCTCTGTAAACATCAGAGACTGTTTGCATGAGAACCCCAGGAGATCAGTAGTTTCTAATATTCAAACTACCCCGACTGGCACCAATGACCATTCCACGGTCAAAATCATTTAGAATACTTTTCTTCCCCCATTCTCATGTTTGGTCCGAACAACAACTTAACCTCTTGACCGTGCCTGCACGCTTCTACGCATTGAACTGCTGCCACGTGATTGGCTGATTAGATCTTTGCATTACTGAGCAGGTGCACCTAATAAAATGGCCACTGAATATACATCTTAACTCATTTAAGACAGCCTGCCTCATGTTCCAACTCACCCCTGCCTGTACATTGAAAGCACAGACAGGGAGAAGAGGATGAGGGAGGGGAAGATGGTGGATTTACCTCTTCCTTGGATTGGTGGAAAATGTAAAAGGATCCCGGGGGGAGAAAGAACGGTGTCGGATGGGGCAGTCGTGGAGGTGAGTGTGTTGGGGTACTCACTGGTAACCTTCAGTCTGACATTGGAATCGTGGTTGTTGTCGGGCGCCACCTCGACGAAGCAGTTGTAGCTGCCGCGGTCCGACAGCTTGACACTGTGCAGCAACAGTGAGACGTTGCCTGTGAGGAACTGGTCCTTGAAGAGCTGGGTGCGGCCCCGAAACATGGCACCCTGCTGGTTGTTCTCATCCTGTCCGAAGCGGTGGAGGTGCACCAGGGTTTCGTCCTTCGTCCAGCGGATCTCCTTGTTCTGAAGGTCCATGGCGGGGACCACCTGGCATTCCAGCATCACTTGGGAGCCGACTTGTGCCAGTATCGGATACGGGGAACAAGTCACCTTTAACCCCGCTGCAACAACAAGGGAGCCTGAAATTACTGATGGCATTTGTACACGGCGGTTCAAGATTGTTTAATGACATTTCCAGTACCCAAGTGAAAAGCAAAACAAAACAATAGTTACTCCCCATCCAATGCAGCAGAAAATAGCACAAAAATAAAAACACAATAAACATGAATATAACAGATAGATTAATATACAGAGACTGACTGCATGTCCATAAAGTGACAGACAGGAAATGATAAAGTAGTCATAGTCATACTTTATTGACCCCGGGGGAAATTGGTTAAATAGTAATAAAACCACAAATAGTTAAATAGTAATATGTAAATTATGCCAGGAAATAAGTCCAGGACCAGCCTATTAGCTCAGGGTGTCTGACCCTCCAAGGGAGGAGTTGTAAAGTTTGATGGCCACAGGCAGGAATGACTTCCTATGACGCTCTGTGTTGCATCTCGGTGGAATGAGTCTCTGGCTGAATGTACTCCTGTGCCCAACCAGTACATTATGTAGTGGATGGGAGATATTGACCAAGATGGCATGCAACTTGGACAGCATCCTCTTTTCAGACACCACAGTGAGAGAGTCCAGTTCCATCCCCACAACATCACTGGCCTTACGAATGAGTCTGTTGATTCTGTTGGTGTCTGCCACCCTCAGCCTGCTGCCCCAGCACACAACAGCAAACATGATGGCACTGGCCACCACAGACTCGTAGAACATCCTCAGCATCGTCCGGCAGATGTTAAAGGACCTCAGTCTCCTCAGGAAATAGAGACGGCTCTGACCCTTCTTGTAGACAGTCTCAGTATTCTTAGACCAGAGATATACAGAGATTGACTGCATGTCCATAAAGTGACTGACAGGAACTGATAAAGTAGTGGTGGTTGGGGGTGTGGAGGGGTGGGTTAGTGGGTGGAGGTGTTGATCAGCCTCGGGGAAAGTCACTGTTTTTGAGTCTGGTGGTCCTGGTATGGATGCTACGTAGCCTCCTCCCTGATGGGAATGGGACAAACAGTCCAAGAGCAGGATGGGTGGGTGGGATCCTTCATGATGTTCCAGCCACTAGCACACCTGCCCCTCCACTACCTTATCATTCCCCGTCAGTCACTTTATGGACAGACACTCCTATACCTACTGTCACTTTATGGATAGACATTCAATCTATGTACATAATATATCTCATGTCTTTGATGCAAAGGTCAGTGCATTTGACACTGACCACCAATCAGAGGATTGATGGTGTAGGGGTTAATGGGGGAGATGGGCAGGGGGATGGAGGAAGAGTGGGAGGGTGTGGAGAGACAATGGCAACACCCTCTCCCGTCAAAAACCAATCAGATTCACAAGCACGGTCACCAAAACTGATCCCACACCAGGCCAACTGCACGCGGAAGGCAGGCCGGCCCAGCGCACACTCTTAACAGAGGCGCGAGAGTCACTCACCAGTCTGGACTTGTTGGATGATACCGAGGACGAGGAGGGGCAGCAACATTGAGGTCTCCATCACAGCAAACTGTCACACTGCTGCCTGGACACAGCCTGAAAGGCAGAATTCCCCACCAGGATTGTTATCCAGAACAGGAAGAGCCAATCTGCTCACCCTCATCGCCCCACGAGAAACGGCAGAGTTTCTGCAGACGTGGAAATCTTAAGGAACACACTCAAAATGCTTCAGGAACTCAGCGGGTTAGGCAGCATTTAATGACATAGAAACATAGAAAATAGGTGCAGGAGTAGGCCATTCGGCTCTTCGAGCCTGCACCGCCATTCAGTACGATCATGGCTGATCATCCAACTCAGAACCCTGCACCAGCCTTCCCTCCATACCCCCAATCCCTTTAGCCACAAGGGCCATATCTAACTCCCTCTTAAATATAGCCAATGAACTGGCCTCAACTGTTTCCTGTGGCAGAGAATTCCACAGATTCACCACTCTCTGTGTGAAGAAGTTTTTTCCTAATCTCAGTCCTAAAAGGCTTCCCCTTTATCCTTAAACTGTGACCCCTCGTTCTGGACTTCCCCAACATCAGGAACAATCTTCCTGCATCTAGCCTGTCCAATCCCTTCAGGATTTTATGTTTCAATAAGATCCCCCATCAATCTTCTAAATTCCAACGAGTACAAGCCCAGTTCATCCAGTCTTTCTTCATATGAAAGTCCTGCCATCCCAGGAATCAATCTGGTGAACCTTCTTTGTACTCCCTCTATGGCAAGAATGTCTTTCCTCAGATTAGGGGACCAAAACTGCACACAATACTCCAGGTATGGTCTCACCAAGGCCTTGTACAACTGCAGTAGTACCTCCCTGCTCCTATACTCGAATCCTCTCGCTATAAATGCCAGCATACCATTCACCTTTTTCACCACCTGCTGTACCTGCATGCCCACTTTCAATGACTGGTGTATAATGACACCCAGGTCTCGTTGCACCTCCCCTTTTCCTAATCGGCCACCATTCAGATAATAATCTGTTTTCCTGTTTTTGCCACCAAAGTGGATAACCTCACATTTATCCACATTAAATTGCATCTGCCATGAATTTGCCCACTCACCCAACCTATCCAAGTCACCCTGCATCCTCTTAGCATCCTCCTCACAGCTAACATTGCCGCCCAGGACAGGAATAAACAGTTGATATTTTGGGCCAAGACCCTTCGTCAGGACCGAAATCGATTTCTCTAACTTCCAGTAACGTCTATCCCACCTGTCTTCTGTGCTTTTCCATCCCTCATTCCGGTTCCCCTCTCACCCACCCTTCACCTCCCAGGGTCCCCTTCTCCACAGCTGTCTGAATTCCACAGATTCACCACCCTCCGGCTAAGGAAATTCCTCCTCATCTCCATTCTAACGGACGTCCCTCTGTTCTGAGTCTGTACCCCCGGCCCTAGACTCCCCAACTGTAGGAAGCATCCCCTCCACGTCCACTCTATCTTGGCCTTTCAATATTCGATAGATTTCAGTGAGATCTCACTTCGTTCTTCAAAATTTCAGTGAGTACAGGCACAGAGCCATTAAACACTCATATGTTAACCCTTTCGTTCCCAGGATCATTCTCCTGAACCTTCTCTGGACCCTCTCCAATGCCAGTACATCTTTTCTTCGATAAGGGGCGGAAAACTGCTCATAATACTGACCGATGCCTTATAGAGTCTCAGCATTATATCCCTGCCATGCGAAGTGTCAGCGATTTATTCTCTGGCACTGTAAAGGGTGACACTAACCACTCTGCTACCCTGACAAAGGCGTGTAATCCATCACAGGCCCAACACCTCTCAGCTATCCTGTCTCCACACCCTTTGCTTGCTAGGACAACATTCCCTTGTCCTCCCTTGCACCCGCCTTGGTACATTCCACGCAAAGATTTGGAATGCCTTTCTTTATTTTTACCTGTGGCCTCCCCTCCAGGGAATGGGTCACAGCACAGAAACAGACCCTTCCGCCCATCTAGTTGGTGCCGAACTGTTATTCTGCCTAACCCCATCAATCCACACCCTTCCAAACCCCTCTGATGCGCCTTCGCTCCAAAGGGAATAGCCCGACCTCACTAAAGCTATTCTCTAGTCCAGGCAGCATCCTGGTAAACCACCTCTGCACCCTCTTAAAATCCTTCCCAGCATGCGGCCAGAACAGAATATTCCGGGCGGGGCTGAACCGGGGGTTTTGTAGAGCTGCGAGAGGGGGCACAGCCTCAGGATGGGGGGGGGGCCCTTTTTTAAAACAGAAACGCGGAAACATGTTATTTGGCCAGAAGCTGGTGAATTTGTGGAATTTATTACCCCAGGGCGGCTGTGGAGGCCAGGTCGTGGGGTGTATGTCAGCCAGAGCTTGACGGGTTCTGGATTGGACACGGTCATGGGGGGAAGGCTGTGGAGTGTGGCTGAGGGGGGAATCAGCCAGGGCAGACTAGATGGGCCAAATGGCCTAATTCTGCTCCTAATTCTTGCGGTCGAACATTACCTCTACTACTACTATGGCGACTGGAGGCCCGGGGGCCGGCGTCGGGCTCCCGGCTCCCGGCTCCCGGCTCCCGGCCTCAGTCCGCTAGCTGACTAATGAAGGCCTTCCTAAGCACCCTAGCAACCTGCACGGCGACTCTGAGGGATTCACGGGCATGGACCCTGTCCCCCACAACCCCGTACCCTGTACCCTGTACCCTGCCCCCAAGTTCGACCTTCCACGGTCCGCCGAGCGGGCATACCCGGAAGCGTTCCGGAGCACCGGCGGCTGCAGCCACCACCAGCACCACCACACCGTGTGGGTCCCGGCTGGAGCCCAGACACGGGGTCGAGGGGCCGCTTCCCCCGGCTGCTGCTGGTGGCGGAGGCACCGCCCTGCCGTGTATTTCAGGCGCTGGGCCGGGCGCAACGGGAGCGGATCGCGGATCGCGGCCCCGAGCGCTCTCGGAGCGACCCCGAGTCCCCCTTCTCCCACTCACCCGCTCCACCGCCGGCCTCACCACGGCGCCGCTCGCCCCATTCACTTCCCCCGGTGGGACAGCCGCCCAGGCTTCGGGAATTGAGACGGGCGATCAGTTTCACTTTTGCCTGGTTTGAAACGTCGGCCAAATTTTACAGCGGAAGGGAGCGGCGTCTTAAAGGGATTGTCAGCAGCACGTGAACGGAGAGTGGGTGCAGATCGCACCCATAATGTCCCGCAACAGTCCTGCAAATTCATTTTATTTACAACAGGGCGAAGGGCAAACACCCGAGTAAAGTATTCCCTTCTGTCTACGCGATATCTGTCACCATCGCCGGACGTCTAGGAGTCCCATCGTACCTGCCTCTACCAAAATTCAAAGTACATGATGTCACCATTTATCACCCCATAGATTCATATTCTTGCGGACATTCCCAGTAAACACAATAGAATCAATTCAGATATCTGATGGCGGAGGGGAAGAAGTTGTTTCTGAAATGCATTCTCTCTGGTATTAGGCATTTCAGTCCAGGGAATAAGATTATGAGACCATATAACAATTGCAGCACGGAAACAGGACATCTCGGCCCTTCTGGTCCGTGCCGAACTCTTACTGTCACCTAGTCCCACCGACCTGCACTCAGCCCATAACCCTCCATTCCTTTCCTGTCCATATAGCTATCCAATTTAACTGTAAACGACAACATAGAACCTGCCTCAACCACTTCTGCTGGAAGCTCGTTCCACACAGCTACCACTCTCTGAGTAAAGAAGTTCCCCCTCATGTTACTCCTAAACTTTTGTCCTCTAATTCTCAACTCATGCCCTCTTGTTTGAATCTTCCCCACTCTGAATGGAAAAAGTCTAACCACGTCAACTCTATCAATCCCCCTCATAATTTTAAACACCTCTATTAAGTCCCCCCTCAACCTTCTACGCTCGAAAGAATAAAGACCCAACTTGTTCAACCTTTCTCTGTAACTTAGGAGATGAAACCTAGGCAACATTTTAGTAAACCTCCTCTGTACTCTCTCAATTTTATTGACATCTTTCCTATAATTCGGTGACCAGAACTGTACACAATACTCCAGATTTGGCCTTACCAATGCCTTATACAAATTCAACATTACATCCCAACTTCTATACTCAATGCTCTGATTAATAAAGGCCGCAAACCAAAAGCTTTCTTCACCACCCTATCCACATGAGATTCCACCTTCAGGGAACTATGCACCATTATTCCTAGATCCCTCTGTTCTACAGCATTCTTTAATGCCCTTCCATTTACCATGTATGTCCTATTTTGATTAGTTCTACCAAAATGTAGCACCTCACATTTTTCAGCATTAAACTCCATCTGCCATCTTTCAGCCCACTTTTCTAACTGTCCTTAATCTCTCTGCAAGTTTTGAAAACCTACCTCATTATCCACAACACCACCTATCCTAGTATCATCTGTATACTTACTAATCCAATTTACCAATAGACGCTCTCTATTCATGCTTCTCACAATCTTACAAACTTTTGGCAACACTGCTATTATTTGAAATATAATTGAACTCTACATAACCCTTTATTGAACTCTACGTAACACTTTGTCTATGAATCTAAGAATTAATCAATGTTGCACAGTTTATTCTTGTAAAGATGTTTTGGCAAGACCCGACGCAGGCTGGGAGACCGTTTCGCTGAACACCTACGCTCTGTCCGCCAAAGAAAGCAGGATCTCCCAGTGGCCACACATTTTAATTCCACGTCCCATTCACATTCTGATATGTCTGTCCACGGCCTCCTCTACTGTCAAGATGAAGCCACACTCAGGTTGGAGGAACAACACCTTATATTCCGTCTGGGTAGTCTCCAACCTGATGGCTGAACATTGACTTCTCTAACTTCCATTAATGCCCCTCCTCCCCTTCTTACCCCATCCCTTATGTATTTATTTATTTATCATCTTTTTTTTCCCTTTTCTTCTCTGTCTCTTTTTTCTCCCTCTGTCCCTCTCACTATAACTCCTTGCCTGCTCTCTATCTTCCTCTGGGCTCCCCTCCCCCTTTCTTTCTCCCTAGGCCTCCCGTCCCATGATCCTCTCCCTTCTCCAGCTCTATGTCCCTTTTGCCAATCAACTTTCCAGCTCTTAGCTTCATCCCTCCCCCTCCTGTCTTCTCCTATCATTTCAGATCTCCCCTTCCCTCCACTTTCAAATCTCTTACTATCCCTTCTTTCAGTTAGTCCTGACGAAGGGTCCCGGCCCGAAACGTCGACTGTACCTCTTCCTATAGATGCTGCCTGGCCTGCTGCGTTCCACCAGCATTTTGCGTGTGTTGCATGAGTAAAGTTTATTTTGGTTTAAAAAAGTAAATCTCTATCAGATCTTCCCTCAGCCTCCACCAGTCCAGAGAAAGCAACCAACTTTGTCCAACCTGTCCATATAGCACGTATTCTCTAAATCAGACAGCATCCTGGTGAGCCCCTTCTGTTCGCTTTCTGAAGCCTGCACATCCTTGCTGAACCACACTGACCAGAACAGACTGCAATAGTTCACTTGCAGCCTAACTGGAGGTCTAGCAAGCAGCAACGTAACTCCCAGACTCTATTCCCAGATCCCTCTGTTCCACTGCACTCCTCAGAACTTCACCGTGTGAGACCTACTCTGGTTTGTCCTCCCAAAGTGCGACACCTCGCACTTGTCTGCATTGAATTCAATCTGCCAATTTTTAGCCTATTTTTCCAGCTGGTCCAGATCCCGCTGCGAGCATTGATAGTCTTCCTCGTTGTCCACTACACCCTCATCAGTCAACCATATTAGCATTCAGATCATTGATATAGATGACAAACAACCACTGACCCAGTACGGATCCCTGAAGCTCTCCACCAGTTACAGGCTCCAGTCAGAGAGGCAACCATCCGCTACCACTCTGTGGCTTCTCCGCTCACCCAATGTTGAATCCAGAGTTGAGTGCTGAACGACCTCGGAATGCAAGTACACAGTTCTCTGAAAGTGGCGTCACAGGTAGACGGGGTGTTTGGTACGTTGGCTTTCCTCAGTCTCCACAACAAGTGTCAAATTCAAGTTCATCCTTTCCAGCTTCCCGTTTGATTGCATTTGTTACACTAATAGCTAAAAGATCCATCTGACTCAAATGGAAAGATTCTGATCCTCCTACTACTTCTCAATGGTTTTCGCAAACTATATTATGTTTAAACCTGGAAAAAATTAGGTGTGGTGTGGTTGATTCTCCAGTTAAATTTGAAAAAAACTGGAGACCGTTTATTCATCATTTTCATATGATGTAAGTTGCCCCTTTTCAAACCCTTTTTCTTTTTCTAATAATCTTTTGTTTATCTAAACACAAAATAATCTGCAGTACCCCGGTGGCTGTGCCCCTTAACAATAGGTACTCCTGTTTGAGAACTGTTGGGGGGGACAGCTTACCTGGGGGATGCGACAGTGGCCGTGCCTCCGGCACAGAGTCCGGCCCTGTAGCTCAGAAGGGTAGGGCAAGGAAGAGGAGGGCAGTTGTGATAGGGGACTCGATAGTAAGGGGGTCAGATAGGCGATTCTGTGGACGCAGTCCAGAGACCCGGATGGTAGTTTGCCTCCCTGGTGCCAGGGTCCGGGATATTTCTGATCGTGACCAAGATATCCTGAAGTGGGAGGGTGAGGAGCCAGAGGTCGTGGTACATATAGGTACCAATGACATAGGTAGGAAAAAGGATGAGGTCCTGAAAGGAGAATATTGGGAGCTAGGAAGGGAGTTGAGAAAAGGGACCGCAAAGGTAGTAATCTCGGGATTACTGCCTGTGCCACGCGACAGTGAGAGTAGGAATGCGATGAGGTGAAGGATAAATGCGTGGCTGAGGGATTGGAGCAGGGGGCAGGGATTCAAGTTTTTGGATCATTGGGACCTCTTTTAGCGCAGGCGTGACCTGTACAAAAAGGACGGGTTACACTTGAATCCTAGGGGGACCAATATCCTGGCAGGGAGATCAGCGAGGGCTACTGAGGTGACTTTAAACTAGAATGGTTGGGGGGTGGGAATCAAATTAAAGAGGCTAGGCGTGGGGAGGTTAGTTCACAACAGGGGGATGGGAACCAGTGCAGAGAGAGACAGAGGGGTGTAAAGTGAGGGCAGAAGCAAAAAGTACTATGGAGAAGAGTAAAAGTGGCAGGCCGACAAATCCAGGACAAGCATTAAAAAGGGCCACTTTTCAACATAATTGTATAAGGGCTAAGAGAGTTGTAAAAGAGCGCCTGAAAGCTTTGTGTGTCAATGCAAGGAGCATTCGTAATAAGGTGGATGAATTGAAAGTGCAGATTGTTATTAATGATTATGATATAGTTGGGATCACAGAGACATGGCTCCAGGGTGACCAAGGATGGGAGCTCAACGTTCAGGGATATTCAATATTTAGGAGGGATAGACATGAAGGAAGGGGAGGTGGGGTGGCGTTGCTGGTTAAAGAAGAGATTAACGCAATAGAAAGGAAGGACATAAGCTGGGAAGATGTGGAATCGATATGGGTAGAGCTGCGTAACACTAAGGGGCAGAAGACGCTGGTGGGAGTTGTGTACAGGCCACCTAACAGTAGTAGTGAGGTCGGAGATGGTATTAAACAGGAAATTAGAAATGTGTGCAATAAAGGAACAGCAGTTATAATGGGTGACTTCAATCTACATGTAGATTGGGTGAACCAAATTGGTAAAGGTGTTGAGAAAGAGGATTTCTTGGAAAGTATGCGGGATGGTTTTTTGAACCAACATGTCGAGGAACCAACTAGAGAGCAGGCTATTCTGGACTGGGTTTTGAGCAATGAGGAAGGGTTAATTAGCAATCTTGTCGTGAGAGGCCCCTTGGGTAAGAGTGACCATAATATGGTGGAATTCTTCATTAAGATGGAGAGTGACATAGTTAATTCAGAAACAAAGGTTCTGAACTTAAAGAGGGGTAACTTTGAAGGTATGAGACGTGAATTAGCTAAGATAGACTGGCAAATGACACTTAAAGGATTGACGCTGGATATGCAATGGCAAGCATTTAAAGGTTGCATGGATGAACTACAACAATTGTTCATCCCAGTTTGGCAAAAGAATAAATCAAGGAAGGTAGTGCACCCGTGGCTGACAAGAGAAATTAGGGATAGTATCAATTCCAAAGAAGAAGCATACAAATTAGCCAGAGAAAGTGGCTCACCTGAGGACTGGGAGAAATTCAGAGTTCAGCAGAGGAGGACAAAGGGCTTAATTAGGAAGGGGAAAAAAGATTATGAGAGAAAACTGGCAGGGAACATAAAAACTGACTGTAAAAGCTTTTATAGATATGTAAAAAGGAAAAGACTGGTAAAGACAAATGTAGGTCCCCTACAGACAGAAACAGGTGAATTGATTATTGGGAGCAAGGACGTGGCAGACCAATTGAATAATTACTTTGGCTCTGTCTTCACTAAGGAGGACATGAATAATCTTCCAGAAATAGTAGGGGACAGAGGGTCCAGTGAGATGGAGGAACTGAGCGAAATACTTGTTAGTAGGGAAGTGGTGTTAGGTAAATTGAAGGGATTGAAGGCAGATAAATCCCCAGGGCCAGGTGGTCTGCATCCTAGAGTGCTTAAGGAAGTAGCCCAAGAAATAGTGGATGCATTAGTGATAATTTTTCAAAACTCGTTAGATTCTGGACTACTTCCTGAGGATTGGAGGGTGGCTAATGTAACCCCACTTTTTAAAAAAGGAGGGAGAGAGAAACCGGGGAATTATAGACCGGTTAGCCTAACGTCGGTGGTGGGGAAACTGCTGGAGTCAGTTATCAAAGATGTGATAACAGCACATTTGGAAAGCGGTGAAATCATCGGACAAAGTCAGCATGGATTTGTGAAAGGAAAATCATGTCTGATGAATCTCATAGAATTTTTTGAGGATGTAACCAGTAGAGTGGATAGGGGAGAACCAGTGAATGTGGTATATTTGGATTTTCAAAAGGCTTTTGACAAGGTCCCACACAGGAGATTAGTGTGCAAACTTAAAGCACACGGTATTGGGGGTAAGGTATTGATGTGGATGGAGAATTGGTTAGCAGACAGGAAGCAAAGAGTGGGAATAAAGGGGACCTTTTTAGAATGGCAGGCAGTGACTAGTGGGGTACCGCAAGGCTCAGTGCTGGGACCCCAGTTGTTTACAATATATATTAATGACTTGGATGAGGGAATTAAATGCAGCATCTCCAAGTTTGCGGATGACACGAAGCTGGGTGGCAGTGTTAGCTGTGAGGAGGATGCTAAGAGGATGCAGAGTGACTTGGATAGGTTGGGTGAGTGGGCAAATTCATGGCAGATGCAATTTAATGTGGATAAATGTGAAGTTATCCACTTTGGTGGCAAAAACAGGAAAACAGATTATTATCTGAATGGTGGCTGATTAGGAAAAGGGGAGGTGCAACGAGACCTGGGTGTCATTATACACCAGTCATTGAAAGTGGGCATGCAGGTACAGCAGGCAGTGAAAAAGGCGAATGGTATGCTGGTATTTATAGCGAGAGGATTCGAGTACAGGAGCAGGGAGGTACTACTGCAGTTGTACAAGGCCTTGGTGAGACCACACCTGGAGTATTGTGTGCAGTTTTGGTCCCCTAATCTGAGGAAAGACATCCTTGCCATAGAGGGAGTACAAAGAAGGTTCACCAGATTGATTCCTGGGATGGCAGGACTTTCATATGAAGAAAGACTGGATGAACTGGGCTTGTACTCGTTGGAATTTAGAAGATTGAGGGGGGATCTGATTGAAACGTATAAAATCCTAAAGGGATTGGACAGGCTAGATGCAGGAAGATTGTTCCCGATGTTGGGGAAGTCCAGAACGAGGGGTCACAGTTTGAGGATAAAGGGGAAGCCTTTTAGGACCGAGATTAGGAAAAACTTCTTCACACAGAGAGTGGTGAATCTGTGGAATTCTCTGCCACAGGAAACAGTTGAGGCCAGTTCATTGGCTATATTTAAGAGGGAGTTAGATATGGCCCTTGTGGCTAGGGGGATCAGAGGGTATGGAGGGAAGGCTGGGGCGGGGTTCTGAGTTGGATGATCAGCCATGATCATAATAAATGGCGGTGCAGGCTTGAAGGGCCGAATGGCCTACTCCTGCACCTATTTTCTATGTTTCTATGCTGAGATGAAAGCAACACTCACGACACGCTGGAGGAACTCAGCAGGTCGGGCAGCATCCGCGGAAATGATGAGTCGACGTTTCGGGCCGAAAACCTTCGTCAGGACTGAAGAGGGAAGGGGCAGAGGCCCTCCCAGCAGCTTCTTTATAGGGCCTCTGCCCCTTCCCTCTTCAGTCCTGACGAAGGATCCCGGCCCGAAACGTCGACTGATCGTTCCCGCGGATGCTGCCCGACCTGCTGAGTTCCTCCAGCGTGTTGTGAGTGTTGCTTTGTTTATCTATGGAGGAGCGGAGTTAATGACAAATGATGTTCTTATCCAAAGGAATAGGACATCTGAGTTTTATTTTTTTTTAGTTTAGGCAGTTCTTTATAAAATTCTTTTTTCACTTTCAATTGCTTAGAGATTGAGAGGATTGAATTATATATTTTACTCTAATTATACTTGTATATGTTAACCATTATCAATGTTACACCAATCTCTTTGTATCATTAATATTATTATGCATATTAATCTGAAACTTAATAAAAAGGTTGAAAAAGGAAGAAAGTTCATCATCATGTACGTGTACACTGCCAAATGGAACAATGTTCTGATGCACCGAGGTGCACAACATGTAAAGTAATATTACATCAAATAATGAAATATATTCCAGAAGATTGATATTTAGCACAAGTGCATTTATGACATCAGTCAAAAAGTAAACAGTCTTATACCACTGGAACTTCATATGTGATGAGACGTGGGTGTTGGCAGGGAGTTCGGTAGTCTCACACCCTGGGGGAAGAAGCCGTTTCCCATCCTAACAGTCCTTGTCTAATGCTGCAGTGCCCCCTGCCTGATGGTAGGGCGTCAAAAGGTAGGAAACTATGGTAGGAAACTTTGTCACATGGTGGGAGCAGAATTATCTGCAGCTTAATGTGAAAAAGACTCAGGAGCTGGTGGTAGACCTGAGGAGAGCTAAGGTACCGGTGACCCCTGTTTCCATCCAGGGGGTCAGTGTGGACATGGTGGAGGATTACAAATACCTGGGGATACGAATTGACAATAAACTGGACTGGTCAAAGAACACTGAGGCTGTCTACAAGAAGGGTCAGAGCGGTCTCTATTTCCTGAGGAGACTGAGGTCCTTTAACATCTGCCGGATGATGCTGAGGATGTTCTACGAGTCAGTGGTGGCCAGTGCTATCATGTTTGCTGTTGTGAGCTGGGGCAGCAGGCTGAGGGTAGCAGACACCAACAGAATCAACAAACTCATTCGTAAGGCCAGTGATGTTGTGGGGATGGAACTGGACTCTCTGACGGTGGTGTCTGAAAAGAGGATGCTGTCTAAGTTGCATGCCATCTTGGACAATGTCTCTTATCCACTACATAATGGACTGGTTGGGCACAGGAGTACATCCAGCCAGAGACTCATTCCACCAAGATGCAACACTGAGTGTCATAGGAAGTCATTCCTGCCTGTGGCCATCAAACATTACAACTCCTTCCTTGGAGGGTCAGACACCCTGAGCCAATAGGCTGGTCCTGGACTTATTTCCCGGCATAATTTACATATTACTATTTAACTATTTATGGTTTTATTACTATTTATTATTTATGGTGCAACTGTAACGAAGACCAACTTCCCCCGGGATCAGTAAAGTAAGACTATAACTATGAGATAGTAAATTGGATTCAGCAATGGCTTTGCGGAAGAAGCCAGAGAGCGGTAGGAGATGGTCGTCCCATTGACTGTGACTACTGATGTGCCACAGGGATCGATGCTGGGTCCATTGATGGTTGTTATCTATATCAATGATCTGGATGATAATTGATCACTGGATCAGCAAATTCAGGGGTGACAGGAAGATCGGGGCTCAGAACAACCAAGTACAGTGTCCACACCACGGGGAAGCTGTCCTTTCTGTCCACACTCCAGGACGGGTCAGAATGCTGGCACATGACAGACAGTGACCTTGCCAAGTTGTTACCATTTCACACAGCAAGCCACCAGAAGATCCTTCATACCTTCTGGCCAAGAAAGATCTCCAACCACACTCTTCTCCTTCATTGTCATCAAGAGGACAAGGCCACAATCATCATGAGGAAACGCTGGAGATGGACTGGGCACGCGATGAGAAGAGAGGCTGACTCCAGCGTCAAGACAGCGGGTAATTGTACCCCTGAGGGGCAGAGGAAATGTGGGAGACCAAAGACAACTTGGAGCTGTACCGTAGAGGCCGAAATGAGGGCCGTGAACCACACCTGGACACAATAGAGAAGATGGCCAAGGACAGACAGAGCTGGAGGACCTGCATTGCTGCCCTAAGCTCCAGCAATGTAACAGGCAGTAAAGGAACCAAGATTGGGGGTGTAGAGCACGCTGAGGAAGACCGTCAAAGCTTACAGCAGGATCTGGACCAGCCGGAATTTAATGCAAACATGTTGTACTTTGGGAGGAAACACTGAGGTAGAACTTACACAGTGAGGGGTAGGGCAGAGGAATCTCGAACTAGAGATCCATAGTTGTAGATAAAGTAATCAGGAAGGCCTTTGGCACCTTGGCCTTCATGAATCAAAACACTGAGTACACGAGTTGGGATATTACGTTGAACTTGTTTAACACGTTGTTGTGGCCTAATCTGGAGTACGGTGGGCAGTTCTGGTCACTTACCTGTAGGAAAGATGGCAGTAGGTTTGAAAGATTGAAAAGAAAATTTACAAGGATGTTGCCTGGACTTGAGGACCTGAGTTATAGGGAAAGGTTAGGACTTTACTCCCTGGAGTGTAGGAGAATGAAAGATTTGATAGAGGTATACAAAATTATGAGGGATGCAGACGGTAAATGCGAGCAGGCTTTTTGCCCTTTGCTCACTGTTACCATCAGGTCGGAGGTACAGAAACAGAAAACCTACAGCACAATACAGGCCCTTCGGCCCACAAAGTTGTGCCGAACATGTCCTTACCTTTGAAATTACTAGACTTCTTCATAGCCCTCTATCTTTCTAAGCTCCATGTACCTGAAGGCACACTCAGAGATGCAGGAGCAGCCTCTTCCTCGTTGCCATCCGATTCCTAAATGGACATTCAACCTTTGAACACTACCTCACTTTCTCAATATATATTATTCCTGTTTTTTGCATGATTTTTAATCTATTCAATATAGCTATACTGTAATTGGTTTAGTTATTTATTTATTATTATTATTATTATTATTTATTTTTTTTCTTCTGGATTATGTATTGCATTGAACTGCTGCTGCTAGGTTAACAGATTTCACGACACACGCCGGTGATAATAAAGCTGATTCTGATTCTGAATCCACTGAGGTTGGAAGAGACTGCACCAGAGATCATGGGTCATGGGTTAAGGGTGAAGAAGTGGTCGACGTTCAAGGGAAGTTGGATCGGTACAGGGACGGGAGGGCCAAGGTCCGGGTGCTGGCCGATTGGACTCGGCAGATTCCCAGTTCGGCGCGGATTAAAGGTTCCGCGCTGTGGGACTCGCTGACCGCGGCCAGGGGGCGTCACTGGCCCGGTGTAAATGGTCAATGCTCCAGCATAGGAGGTGCCGATGCCGGGCTCCGCGGGCACGGCTGGGTTGAGCGCAGAAGGAGGAGGAGATTCCCGGAGGGAGGGGGTCCTGTTAGAATTCTCCAGGTGTGACGCCTGGACCGTGTGCGGTCCCGACTGAGACCAGACACACCTTGGCATCAGCGTGGCACCGCAGCCGGGGCGAAGGCGCTGTAGCCCGTAGAGGTACCTCACCCTAGCTTCCTCCCTCCCGTCTCCCCCTTTACAGGATGGAGTCCCTCGCTGCCGATGAACCCGCTTCCGGACTCGGGTGTCCCGGGCGGTGAGGACCAGGTTGTCCAGGATGCGGGCTGTGCGCTGCGTCTCCCGGCTGCTCTTCTTGTCGGTTCTCACTCGCCTCGCCCAGGTAAGCAATCAACCGGCGCACGTCCCGGGACGGCGCTCATTCTCCAGCCCGCCGCTCAGGGGTCAAACCGGCGATGTCCCGGGCGAGCTGGCAGGGTGGGGCGGACGTACGACCATCGCAGGAGCCGAGTTAGCCATTCGGCCCGTCATGTCTACTCTGTCATTCATCATGTATAATTTATTATCGCTCTCATACAGTTCTCCTGCCTTCTCCCTGTATCCCCGACTAATTAAGAAACTTTAACCCTCCGCTTTAAATAAACCCAAACGTCCTGACCTCCGCATCCGTCTGTGGCAATGAATTCCACAGATTCACCACCCTCTGGCTAAAGAAATTCCTCTTTATCCATGGAGAGGTATTGCTCTCGGTGGAGGAGCGAGTTCGCGAGTAACGTTGCGGCAGAAGGTTCGAGGGGAAGCTATTGGGCTCAGAAGCGATGGTCGAGAACTGGCCGAATAAATGGAGAAGACATGGAACAGACAGTACAGGAACAATGATGTGCCAATCCAATTTAGTATTAAATGGCCAACTAAACTAATCCCTCCTGCCTACACAATGTCCATATCGTTTCATTTCCCACACATTGTGGTGCCTGTCTGCCTGCCTCTATCGCCAACCCAGGCAGTGCATTCTGGGCACCCAGCACTCTGTGCAACAGTTTCTACCCCCAAACCATTAGACTCCTCAACTCCCAGAGTCTAGTCTAGTCTGACACCAACACACACACACACACACACACACACACTCAACTGAACACCACTCCACTCACTTTGCAATGTTTGCTAATTTCTTTCTCAATTCCTGCTAAAACATTGTTTACATTTGCATAATTTATTATTATATCGTAATTTGTCCTTTGTGCCTATTGTCTTGTTTGTTAATTATTGTACTGTCTTGCACTGTTTTGTGCACTTTATGTAGTCCTGTGCAGGCCTGAAGTCTAGTGTAGTTTTGTGTTGTTTCAGGTAGTCTAGTGTAGTTCTGTGTTGCTTCAGGTAGTCTAGTGTAGTTCTGTGTTGTTTCAGGTAGTCTAGTGTAGATCTGTGTTGTTTCAGGTAGTCTAGTGTAGTTCTGTGTTGTTTCAGGTAGTCTAGTGTAGATCTGTGTTGTTTCAGGTAGTCTAGTATAGATCTGTGTTGTTTCAGGTAGTCTAGTGTAGTTCTGTGTTGTTTCAGGTAGTCTAGTGTAGTTTTGTGTTGTTTCAGGTAGTCTAGTGTAGTTCTGTGTTGCTTCAGGTAGTCTAGTGTAGTTTTGTGTTGTTTCAGGTAGTCTAGTGTAGTTCTGTGTTGTTTCCTGTAGTCTAGTGTAGTTTTGTGTTGTTTCAGGTAGTCTAGTGTAGTTCTGTGTTGTTTCCTGTAGTCTAGTGCAGCTTTGTGTTGTTTCAGGTAGCACCATTGTCCTGGAGGAATGTTGTTTTGTTTTTATTGTGTACTATACCAGCTGTTATGGTTGACATGACAATAAAAACAACTTGACTTGACTTGAAAACTTGCTTTTCACATCTCCTTTGAAATTACCTCTCTGGTATTAAATATTTCTAGGTGATGATAGAGATCTAGAAGATTATAAGGCTAGCAGGGAGGAGCTTAAGAATGAAATTAGGAGAGCCAGAAGGAGCCATGAGAAGGCCTTGGCGGTAGGATTAAGGAAAACCCCAAGGCATTCTACAAATATGTGAAGAGCAAGAGGATAAGACATGACATGACCAATCAAGTGTGACAGTGGAAAAACGTGTATGGAACTGGAGGAGATAGCAGAGGTACTTAATGAATACTTTGCTTCAGTGTTCACTACGGAAAAGGATCTTGGCACTTGTAGGGATGACTTACAGTGGACTGAAAAGCTTGTGCATGTAGATATTAACAAAAAGGTTGTGCTGGAGCTTTTGGAAAACATCAAGTTGGATAAGTCACCGGGACCGGACAAGATAGATAGATATACTTTATTGATCCCGAGGGAAATTGGGTTTCGTTACAGCCGCACCAACCGAGAATAGAGCGTAAATATAGCAATACAAAAACCACAAACAATCAAACAACAAAATACAAACTATGTCAGATGGAAATAAGTCCAGGACCAGTCTATTGGCTCAGGGTGTCTGACCCTCCACGGGAGGAGCTGCAAAGTTCAGTGGCCACAGGCAGGAACAACCTCCCGTGACGCCCAGTGTTGTATCTCGGTGGAAGACAGGCTACTGTGGGAGGTGAAGGAGGAGATTGCTGAGCCTCTGGTGATGATCTTTGCATCATCAATGGGGATGGGAGAGGTTCTGGAGGATTGGAGGGTTGTAGATGTTGTTCCCTTATTCAAGAAAGGGAATAGAGATCGCCCAGGAAATTATAGACCAGTGAGTCTTACTCCAACGGCGTTCTGAGAGGCGGGACTGCGCAGGCGTGAGACGTCGGGCAGTGCAGCGCGGCAGATTTAAAAAGGCAGACATCCTGCTTCGGGTTTGATTCGAAGAAGGAGTCTGAGAGTCTGAGTGGGAGTGCCGAGAAAGACATTTTTGAAATTTTCGTTATTTTTTTTTCTCCAACGGCGTTCTGAGAGGCGGGACTGCGCAGGCGTGTGACGTCGGGCAGTGCAGTGCGGCAGATTTAAAAGGAACAGAGCCTCATAGAGCGGGCAGCGGAGTTTGCGGGCGGCAGAGTGAGCTGGGAGCAGAGTGAAGACTTAAGGGCTTCGGCTCAACGGGCTTAGGCGGAAACCGGTGAGGCGAGGGAGGTTTGGCATTCATTTTCTGTTGTTATTTGAGGAGAGGGGCAGTATGAGTGTGAGGGCAGTTTGCTGTTCTCGGTGTCGGATGTGGGAGGCCCTGGAGTCTACAAGCCTCCCGGACGTCTACATCTGCGCCAAGTGCATCGAGATGCAGCTCCTAAGGGACCGCATTACGGAACTGGAGCTGCAGCTCGATGACCTTCGTCTGGTCAGGGAGAGTGAGGAGGTGATAGAGAGGAGTTGCAGGCAGGTGGTCACGCCGGGGCCACGGGAGGCAGACAAGTGGGTCATGGTTAGGAGGAGGAAGGGGAAAGGTCAGGTAATAGGGAGTACCCCGGTGGCTGTGCCCCTTAACAGGTACTCCTGTTTGAGTACTGTTGGGGCGGACAGCTTACCCGGGGGAAGTGACAGTGGCCGTGCCTCTGGCACAGAGTCTGGCCCTGCAGCTCAGAAGGGTAGGGCAAGGAAGAGGAGGGCAGTTGTGATAGGGGACTCGATAGTAAGGGGGTCAGATAGGCGATTCTGTGGACGCAGTCCAGAGACCCGGATGGTAGTTTGCCTCCCTGGTGCCAGGGTCCGGGATATTTCTGATCGTGTCCAAGATATCCTGAAGTGGGAGGGTGAGGAACCAGAGGTCGTGGTACATATAGGTACCAATGACATAGGTAGGAAAAAGGATGAGGTCCTGAAAGGAGAATATAGGGAGCTAGGAAGGGAGTTGAGAAAAAGGACAGCAAAGGTAGTAATCTCGGGATTACTGCCTGTGCCACGTGACAGTGAGAGTAGGAATGCGATGAGGTGGAGGATAAATGCGTGGCTGAGGGATTGGAGCAGGGGGCAGGGATTCAAGTTTTTGGATCATTGGGACCTCTTTTGGCGCAGGCGTGACCTGTACAAAAAGGACGGGTTGCACCTGAATCCTAGGGGGACCAATATCCTGGCAGGGAGATTAGCGGGGGCTACTGAGGTGACTTTAAACTAGAATGGTTGTGGGGTGGGAATCAAATTAAAGAGGCTAGGCGTGAGGAGGTTAGTTCACTACAGGGGGATGGGAACCAGTGCAGAGAGAGACAGAGGGGTGTAAAGTGAAGGTAGAAACAAAAAGTACTATGGAGAAAAGTAAAAGTGGCAGGCCGACAAATCCAGGGCAAGCATTAAAAAGGGCCACTTTTCAGCATAATTGTATAAGGGCTAAGAGAGTTGTAAAAGAGCGCCTGAAGGCTTTGTGTGTCAATGCAAGGAGCATTCATAATAAGGTGGATGAATTGAAAGTGCAGATTGTTATTAATGATTATGATATAGTTGGGATCACAGAGACATGGCTCCAGGGTGACCAGGGATAGGAGCTCAATGTTCAGGGATATTCAATATTCAGGAGGGATAGACATGAAGGAAGGGGAGGTGGTGTGGTGTTGCTGGTTAAAGAAGGGATTAACACAATAGAAAGGAAGGACATAAGCCGGGAAGATGTGGAATCGATATGGGTAGAGCTGCGTAACACTAAGGGGCAGAAGACGCTGGTGGGAGTTGTGTACAGGCCACCTAACAGTAGTAGTGAGGTCGGAGATGGTATTAAACAGGAAATTAGAAATGTGTGCAATAAAGGAACAGCAGTTATAATGGGTGACTTCAATCTACATGTAGATTGGATGAACCAAATTGGTAAAGGTGCTGAGGAAGAGGATTTCTTGGAATGTATGCGGGATGGTTTTTTGAACCAACATGTCGAGGAACCGACTAGAGAGCAGGCTATTCTGGACTGAGTTTTGAGCAATGAGGAAGGGTTAATTAGCAATCTTGTCGTGAGAGGCCCCTTGGGTAAGAGTGACCATAATATGGTGGAATTCTTCATTAAGATGGAGAGTGACATAGTTAATTCAGAAACAAAGGTTCTGAACTTAAAGAGGGGTAACTTTGAAGGTATGAGACGTGAATTAGCTAAGATAGACTGGCAAATGACACTTAAAGGATTGACGGTGGATATGCGATGGCAAGCATTTAAAGGTTGCATGGATGAACTGCAACAAATGTTCATCCCAGTTTGGCAAAAGAATAAATCAAGGAAGGTAGTGCACCCGTGGCTGACAAGAGAAATTAGGGATAGTATCAATTCCAAAGAAGAAGCATACAAATTAGCCAGAGAAAGTGGCTCACCTGAGGACTGGGAGAAATTCAGAGTTCAGCAGAGGAGGACAAAGGGCTTAATTAGGAAGGGGAAAAAAGATTATGAGAGAAAACTGGCAGGCAACATAAAAACGGACTGTAAAAGCTTTTACAGATATGTAAAAAGGAAAAGACTGGTAAAGACAAATGTAGGCCCTCTGCAGACAGAAACAGGTGAATTGATTATTGGGAGCAAGGACATGGCAGACCAATTGAATAATTACTTTGGTTCTGTCTTCACTAAGGAGGACATAAATAATCTTCCAGAAATAGTAGGGGACAGAGAGTCCAGTGAGATGGAGGAACTGAGCGAAATACATGTTAGTAGGGAAGTGGTGTTAGGTAAATTGAAGGGATTGAAGGCAGATAAATCCCCAGGGCCAGATGGTCTGCATCCCAGGATGCTTAAGGAAGTAGCCCAAGAAATAGTGGATGCTTTAGTGATAATTTTTCAAAACTCGTTAGATTCTGGACTAGTTCCTGAAGATTGGAGGGTGGCTAATGTAACTCCACTTTTTAAAAAAGGAGGGAGAGAGAAACCGGGGAATTATAGACCGGTTAGCCTAATGTCGGTGGTGGGGAAACTGCTGGAGTCGGTTATCAAGGATGTGATAACAGCACATTTGGAAAGCGGTGAAATGATCGGACAAAGTCAGCATGGATTTGTTAAAGGAAAATCATGTCTGACGAATCTCATAGAATTTTTTGAGGATGTAACTATTAGAGTGGATAGGGGAGAACCAGTGGATGTGGTATATTTGGATTTTCAGAAGGCTTTTGACAAGGTCCCACACAGGAGATTAGTGTGCAAACTTAAAGCACACGGTATTGGGGGTAAGGTATTGGTGTGGGTGGAGAGTTGGTTAGCAGACAGGAAGCAAAGAGTGGGAATAAACGGGACCTTTTCAGAATGGCAGGCGGTGACTCGTGGGGTACCACAAGGCTCAGTGCTGGGACCCCAGTTGTTTACAATATATATTAATGACTTGGATGAGGGAATTAAATGCAGCATCTCCAAGTTTGCGGATGACACGAAGCTGGGTGGCGGTGTTAGCTGTGAGGAGGATGCTAAGAGGATGCAGGGTGACTTGGATAGGTTGGGTGAGTGGGCAAATTCATGGCAGATGCAATTTAATGTGGATAAATGTGAAGTTATCCACTTTGGTGGCAAAAATAGGAAAACAGATTATTATCTGAATGGTGGCCGATTAGGAAAAGGGGAGGTGCAACGAGACCTGGGTGTCATTATACACCAGTCATTGAAAGTGGGCATGCAGGTACAGCAGGCGGTGAAAAAGGCGAATGGTATGCTGGCATTTATAGCGAGAGGATTCGAGTACAGGAGCAGGGAGGTACTACTGCAGTTGTACAAGGCCTTGGTGAGACCACACCTGGAGTATTGTGTGCAGTTTTGGTCCCCTAATCTGAGGAAAGACATCCTTGCCATAGAGGGAGTACAGAGAAGGTTCACCAGATTGATTCCTGGGATGGCAGGACTTTCATATGAAGAAAGACTGGATGAACTGGGCTTGTACACGTTGGAATTTAGAAGATTGAGGGGGGATCTGATTGAAACGTATAAAATCCTAAAGGGATTGGACAGGCTAGATGCAGGAAGATTGTTTCCGATGTTGGGGAAGTCCAGAACGAGGGGTCACAGTTTGAGGATAAAGGGGAAGCCTTTTAGGACCGAGATTAGGAAAAACTTCTTCACACAGAGAGTGGTGAATCTGTGGAATTCTCTGCCACAGGAAACAGTTGAGGCCAGTTCATTGGCTATATTTAAGAGGGAGTTAGATATGGCCCTTGTGGCTACGGGGATCAGGGGGTATGGAGGGAAGGCTGGTGCAGGGTTCTGAGTTGGATGATCAGCCATGATCATAATAAATGGCGGTGCAGGCTCGAAGGGCCGAATGGCCTACTCCTGCACCTATTTTCTATGTTTCAGTGGTTTGTAAGTTGATGGAGAAGATCCTGAGAGACAGGATTTATGAACATTTGGAGAGGTATAATATGATTAGGAATAGACAGCATGGCTTTGTGAAAGGCAGGTCGTGCCTTACGAGCCTGATTGAATATTTTGAGGATGTGACTAAACACATTGAAGGTAGAGCAGTAGATGTAGTGTATATGGATTTCAGCAAGGCATTTGATAAGGTACTCCATGCAAGGCTTATTGAGAAAGTAAGGAATCATGGGATCCAAGGGGACATTACTTTGTGGATCCAGAACTGTCTTGCCCACAGAAGGCAAAGAGTGGTTGTAGACGGGTCATATTCTGCATGGAGGTCAGTGACCAGTGGTGTGCCTCAGGGATCTGTTCTGGGACCCTTACTCTCCATGATTTTTATAAATGACCTGGATGAGGAAGTGGAGGGATGGGTTAGCAAATTAGCTGATGACAAAAAGATTGGGGGTGTTGTGGATAGTCTGGAGGGTTGTCACAGGTTACAGTGGGACATTGATAGGATGCAAAACTGGGCTGAGAAGTGGCAGATGGAGTTGAACCCAGATAAGTGTGAAGTGGTTCATTCTGGTAGGTCAAATATGATGGCAGAATATGGTATTAATGGTAAGACTCTTGGCAGTGTGGAGGATCAGAGTGATCTTGGGGTGCGAGTCCATAGGACACTCAAAGCTGCTGCGCAGGTTGACACTGTGGTTAAGAAGGCCTACAGAGCATTGGACTTCATCAATCGTGGGATTGAGTTTAGGAGCTGAGTGGTAATGTTGCAGCTATATAGGACCCTAGTCAGACCCCACTTGGTGTACTGTGCTCAGTTCTGGTCGCCTCACTACAGGGAGGATGTGGAAGCCATAGAAAGGGTGCAGAGGAGATTCACAAGGATGTTGCCTGGATTGGGGAGCATGCCTTATGAGAATAGGTTGAGTGAACTCGGCCTTTTCTCCTTGGAGCGACGGAGGATGAGAGGTGACCTGATAGAGATGTATAAGATGATGAGAGGCATTGATCGTGTGGATAGTCAGAGGCTTTTCCCCAGGGGTGAAATGGCTAACATGAGAGGGCACAGTTTTAAGGTGCTGGGGAGTAGGTACAGAGATGTCAGGGGTAAGTTTTTTACACAGAGAGTGGTGAGTGCGTGGAATGGGCGGCGGGCGGCTGTGGTGGAGGCGGAAACGATAGGGTCTTTTAAAAGACTCCTGGACAGGTACATGGAGCTCAGAAAAATAGAGAGCAATGGGTAACCCTAGGTAATTTCTACAGTAAGGACATGTTTGGGCTGAAGGGCCCGTATTGTGCTGTAGGTTTTCTATGTTTCTACCCTGAGGAAAAGATACTGTCTCTATCTGTGCCTCTCACAATCATATAATCCTCCATCAGGTCTCCCCTCAGCCTCCGCTGCTCCAGAGAAAACAACTCGAGTTTTTCTGCCCCCTCGTTAGAGCACACGCCCTCTAAACCAGGCAGCATCTTGGTAAACCTCTTGTGCACCCTCTCCAAAGCCCCATTCCTACAGTGGGGTGACCAGAACCGTGTGCAATACTCCAGATGCGGCTTAATAAGAGCTTTATAAAGCTGAAACCGAGTATCTTGGTTGGGAGTTGCTTTACTATGGGTTGGCAGGTATTCAACAGGCCAAATAGCCTCCTCCTTTGACCATTCTCTGTGTCTGGGTGTTTTGGAATTGGGTGGTTATTACTTTGAGAGTCGGCCTGGAGTTAGGAAAACTCCCGCACAGATGGGAGGTGTCCAGCATCGCCCGGGAGCCATAACCGCTGGTTCAGCTCAGGAGGGGTGGGATCGGTACTCTCCCCACTCAACAATGCGGCTGATTCCCACTCCAGGGACTGTCACTTCCACAGGCAGACACGTGGAGTCTGAGTATTAGTCACAAGACCAGAGTTAGGTCATTTGGCCCATTGCGTCTGCTTCCCCATTCCATCATGGCTGATTTATTGTCCCTCTCAACCCCATTCTCCTGCCTTCTCCTCGTAACCTCTGACATCCTGACTAATGAAGAACCTGTCAACCTCCGCTTTAAATACACTCAATAACTTGACCTCCACAGCCGTCTGTGGCAACGAATTCCACAGATTCACCACCCTCGGGCTGAAGAAATTCCTCCTCATCTCCATTCTAAAGGGACGTCCCTCTATTCTGAGGCAGTGCCCTCATGACCTAGGCTCACCCCGCTATGGGAGACATGCTCCCCTCATCCACTTTATCTGGACCAACCTTTCTCAACCCTTTTTGCCCTGGAGGAACCTTGAAATAGCTTTCAGGTCTCAGGGAACCTCTGTGTACAAAAGCAGTGGCAGTTGGAGTTCAACCCGGAGAAGTGTGAGGTGGTACACTTTGGAAGGACAAACTCCAAGGCAGAGTACAAAGTAAATGGCAGGATACTTGGTAGTGTGGAGGAGCAGAGGGATCTGGGGGTACATGTCCACAGATCCCTGAAAGTTACCTCACAGGTGGATAGGGTAGTTAAGAAAGCTTATGGGGTGTTAGCTTTCATAAGTCGAGGTATAGAGTTTGAGTCGCGAGGTAATGATGCAGCTCTATAAAACTCTGGTTAGGCCGCACTTGGAGTACTGTGTCCAGTTCTGGTCGCCTCACTATAGGAAGGATGTGGAAGCATTGGAAAAGGGAAAAGAGGAGATTTACCAGGATGCTGCCTGGTTTACAGAGTATGCATTATGATCAGAGATTAAGGAAGCTAGGGCTTTACTCTTTGGAGAGGAGGAGGATGAGAGGAGACATGATAGAGGTGTGCAAGATAATAAGAGGAATAGATAGAGTGGATAGCCAGCGCCTCTTTCCCAGGGCACCACTGCTCAATACAAAAGGACATGGCTCTAAGGTAAGGGGTGGGAAGTTCAAGGAGGATATTAGAGTAAGGTTTTTTACTCAGAGAGTGGTTGGTGCGTGGAATGCACTGCCTGAGTCAGTGGTGGAGGCAGATACACTAGTGAAGTTTAAGAGACTACTAGACAGGTATATGGAGGAATCTAAGGTGGGGGGTTATATGGGAGGCAGGGTTTGAGGGTCGGCACAACATTGTGGGGTGAAGGGCCTGTACTATGCTGTACTATTCTATGTTCTATAAAAGATTATATCTACAGCTCACAGTACATTACAGTGATCAGTAAATTGTAGATACAATAATTCAAAAATAATTGCCAATACTTTTTTTAGAGGATGAATTTTTAGCCAACTTTTCTTGAAAAGAAAACAGATAGTTAAAGTTAGCTTACCTTTCTTGAAATTAATCTTTCTTTCCCTTTCATAAATTTTAAAAACTCAAAAGACAAACAGAATAAATTTCTGTTAAATAACTGGTTTAAGCCGAAATGAGATTTAATTTTTCCAGAGGTAGGCTCAGTAGATTTAATTTAAATAAAGGTTGTAAATTGATTTTAATTAAAACTATTTACAACATGAAAATTTATTGACAATGTTGAATAGTGAAGTTACTAAAAACCATAAGCCAAAGCAATATGAATGAAAATATAGCCTAAGGCACAATTTTATACAAAACTTTGAAAAAACATTTTCTTACTAAGTGGTATGACTGAAATAGGTTCAAATACAGGCCCAGCATGTGAAACCTGTGCTTGTTTTTTGCTGCACAAATACTCAATTCTGGGTTGAACTTGAGATAAGCATTCATGGATTTCACCTTCAACTGTAATGAAACGATCTCTATCCTTGCTCTTGATGCTTGTTCAACAAAAAAAGCTTGCTCACACATGTTAGAAGTTGAAAACTGCAGCAAAATGTTCATTGCTTTCCTATGAATGGCAAGATTTCTTTCACAGAAATCCAGAACTTGTCCAGGGGCAGGTCAGTAAATCTCATCTTGAGTGCATGATCAGACTGCAGCTCACAAAGTTCTTCCTCTGCTCTTGACGTTCTCAGGCTGAGCAGAAGATTCAGAGAAAGGGTTCCTCACCCAGTCATACACTTGTGTTGAAAGGGAGGAAAAATACTGTTTAATTTTGTTCTGCAGTTATTCCAGGTGGTTTTCAATAAGACTCCAGACTTTTTGATATCCTTCCTCACTCTCAACCCCAAACAGCAGTGGAAACATTTCAAGATTTCCTTTTGCAACATGATTGCTCCAAAGATTCTCTTTTGTTTTAAATCCAAGAATCTTCTGACTTGAAGTCAAAATATTTTCTCCATGGCCTTGCAGAGACTTGTTCAACTGGTTCAGACTGTATGATGAAAAATGTCTGCTAAGTGGGTTAGTTTCTGCAGCCATTCTTCATCTTCAAAGCACTCAGCAAAATCTGGCCTACTATTTTCCTGAAAGTCCTCCTGCAATTCACCTTTCAGCTCAAACACCCTGTTGAGAACTTTTCCACTGCTAAGCCACTGGATTTCTGTCTGTAGCAGGAGATCGGTCTGCTCTTTGTTTAGGTTTTCACACGGTCTTTTAAACATTCTCAACTCTTTGTTTAATAAGGTTAACCATTTTTGTAGCATCGTCCAGAACTTCTCTCATTTCATCTCCAAGAGTTTCTGACATCAGCACCCCTCTGTGAGGAAGACAATGTGTTGTGACAACGTCAGGATTTTCTTTTTTTATAAGAGAAACTAAACCTCTCACAGAGCCAAGCATTGATGGGGCACCACCAGGACAGATGCCAACACAGTTCCTCCAAGACAGACCTTTTGTTTCCAGATATGAAACAAAACATTAAGTACATCTTGGCCTTTGATTGTTTCAGTCAGCTGTTTGCAACAAAGTTTTCTTGAATTGCACCTTCATTTACAAATTTTACAAATGATATAATAGATTTCAATGGGTACATTTAATGTCAGAGAAATGTATATAATATACATCCTGAAACTCTTTTATACATCCATGAAAACAGAGAAGTGCCCCAAAGTATAAAGTATGAATGGCAGTTAAACGTTAGAATCCCAAACCCCCCAGCTCCCCTTCCCACGCATAAGCAGCAGCAAAGCAACGACCCCCATCCCCCCAGCAGAAAAGCATCTGCGCTCCCCCCCACCGAGCACTCAAGCGTGCAGCAAAGCACCAATAAAGACAAAGACTTGCAGTACCCCAAAGACTATTCTTTCACCCTGTAATTCGACATAACACAGGCTCTGTCTCTTTCCCCAATAAGGAAAAAAGAGGTGTCCACGTTTCACAGCAAGAGGGGAGACATAACAAAGAAACTTACTGATTTATGGTGTTAGAAGTGACTTCATTGGTGAAATCTGTTGACTCATCAATGTGGATAAAGGAGCTGTTGTTTTTCAGTTTATCACACAAAAACTCTTCAGCATCATGTGACATGTCATCAATACATCAACTTATCGTACTGTTTGAGAGTGAAACCCTTTCAATTTCTCACACTGCACCTTGGCCTAGCGTTTTACCCACAATAGTTTTACATGCTGCCATTATTAGGTTGTCAGCAACTGTGTGACTTTTCCTTTTCTTGGTAATAAGTTCTGTTACTAAATAAATAATTTCCTGGATATTTTTACTGGCTGTGATTTTATTAACGAAATCTTTTACTCTGTTTTCAGATTCCAACAGCAGTTTAAAATAATCAGCACTTTTATGAGTCATATGGCTGTGATTTGTAGTTAAGTGTTTTTTCATTTTTGCTGGAGCCATTGCTACATTTGTAAGTTGTTTGCCACAGACTAGGCACAATGGAATAGGACAACGTGGATCACCAGTCCATGTAAAACCCATTGATAAGTAGCTTTCATTGTAAAGACAGACTTTTTGTGTCCATTGTTGCACTAGTGCAGTGAAGTGACTCGGAAGATTGTAATTCTTCATCATTAACCTCATCAGAATTGTCTGTAGGCGTAGTCATCGAATCCTTCTCTTCCGTATCACACCTCCCCTTCAAAAATTGCCTCACTGAGCCATCTTTAGAATGAATATTTCCCTCCAACTTTCTACTACACCGGTAGATTTTGTTTCGTCCCATAAGTCAGTCGGTGGCTCATGAGGGGAAGTTGGGAAAGGTAATTTGGGGCGGAGAGGCTGACGTCACAGCAGAAGTTGGGCGAGTCTATTCAAAGCTCAGAAAACACACTTCACGCTCCTCATCAGCCTACTGTCCTCCCTTCTGTGTAATACATCACTCACCAATTATCACCCTACCATCCTCCCCTCTGTGTGATACAGCAATCACCAATTATCACCCTACCATCCTCTCCTCAGTGTAATACAGCGCTTACCAATTATCTGCCTACCATCCTCCCCTCTGTGTGATACAGCAATCACCATCAATCTATTCTCCTCCCCTCTGCTGGGACCCGCGGAGAGGAGGTTTAGATAGAGTGGGTGCGGAGAGGGGGTTTGCGGAGAGGGGGTTTAGATAGAGTGGGCGGGGAGAGGGGGTTTAGATGGAGTGGGCGCGGAGAGGGGGTTTAGATGGAGTGGGCGCGGAGAGGGGGTTTAGATTGGGCGCGGAGAGGGGGTTTAGATTGGGCGCGGAGAGGGGGTTTAGATAGGGTGGGCGCGGAGAGGGGGTTTAGATGGAGTGGGCGCGGAGAGGGGGTCTAGATTGAGTGGGCGCGGAGAGGGGGTCTAGATAGAGTGGGGGCGGAGAGGGGGTCTAGATAGAGTGGGGGCGGAGAGGGGGTTTAGATAGAGTGGGGGCGGAGAGGGGGTTTAGATAGAGTGGGGGCGGAGAGGGGGTTTAGATAGAGTGGGCACGGAGGGGGGGTTTAGATAGAGTGGGCGCGGAGAGGGGGTTTAGATAGAGTGGGTGTGGAGAGGATGTTTCCTATAGTGGGGGGGGGGGTCCAGGACCAGAGGACACACCCTCAGAATAGAAGGACATCCCGTTAGAATGATTGGCAATAGGTGCAGGAGTAGGCCATTCGGCCCTTCGCGCCAGCACCACCATTCACTGTGATCATGGCTGATTATCCACAATCAGTACCCTGTTCCTGCCTTCTCCCCAAATCCCTTGACTCTGCTATCATTAAGAGCTCTACCTAACTCTTTTTGAAAGCAACCAGACAATTGGCCTCCACTGCTCTCTGAGGCAGAGCATTCCACAGATCCACAACTCTCTGAGTGAAAAAGTTTTTCCTCTAAACTAGCCACTTGCCAAAACAGAGATGAAGAGGAATTTCTTTAGCCAGTGGGTGGTGAATCTGTGGAGGTCATATGACTGGGTGTATTTAAAGTGGAGGTTGATAGGTTCTCAATTAGTCAGGGTGTCAAAAGTTGCAAGGGTTGAGAGGGATAATAAATCAGACCAGAGTTGCTGGGCTGGTTGGCCGAATTCTGCTCCTGTGTTTTATGGTCTAATATGGCGGGGGAGGGCCTGTTCATCTGTGGTTCTGGCATGTGGGGGTGGGGTAGAGCGGTAGACGAACAGGGTGGGTTGGCTGTAAAACTCAACACAGACTAGATGGGCCAAATGGCTGGGTTGACTGCTGTCGTTTTCTGTTTGCCCCATCAAGGTCGGCGCTGAGTCCAGGGGGCTGGAGGAGCATGTCTGCATCAGTCAGTGCTCCGTCACGCCGCACGTTGCCACGGCGCAGCCGAGTGGTGACCGGGTCGGGGGGTCCCGCCCTCAGGAGGCACTCGGTCAAGGGTCAAAGTGCAAGTGTGACTGCGGCGTTGAGCCATGCAGGACGGCGGCCAAGCAGTGGGAGGCCAGACCCCGGGCACCAATGCTGGACCTGGTCACAGTAAGTATATAGACTCGAAGCAAAGAACTGTACGGCACAGAAACCGACCATTCGGCCCAGAATGTTGTGCTGTTCCAGTTAAGTTAAATAGCCAGATCTCATCCCTTCTGCCTACACAATGTCCGCATCCTTCCATTTTCTTCACATTCATGCACTTATCTAAACGTCTCTTAAAAGTCCCTAAAATATCTGCCTCTACCACCACCTCAGGCAGTGCGTTCCAGACACCCACCACTCTCTGTGTAAAAAAAAAAAAAACTTGCCCCTCACATCTCCTTTGAAATTACCCCCTCACCTTGCCTTCTGGTACCAGACATTTCCACCCTGTCTGCCTACTCTATCTATCCCTCTTATAATATTATAAAACTCTATCAGATCTCCCTCGGCCTCCACCAGTGCAGAAAACATGTTTGTCCAGCCTCTCATGATAGCACGTGCCCTCTAAACCAGGCAGCAGCCTGGTAAACCTCTTCTGCACCCTCTCCAAAGCCTCGACATCCTTCCCATAGTGGGGAGACCAGAAGCGTACGTGGTACTCCAGATGTGGCTAGCTGGAGTTTTATAAAGCTGCAACCTAACTTCCTGATGAAGCTCCCAGTGCCGCGGACACAGACGCACTGGGTCCGGTGCCTGGGACACAGCACAGGGGGGGTGAAGGCTGATGCAAACAACAGTGGCCCGTATCAAGTTTAGATTGGGACAGGCTGTTTTCTGGCAAAGGTGTACTTGGTAAGTGGGAGGTCTTCAGAAGTGAAATTGAGAGAACAGAGTTTGTATGTTCCTGTCAGAATAAACGGGAAAGGTAGCAGGTTTAGAGAGATATTGAGGCCCTGGTTATGTAAAACAAGGAAGTGTATTGCAGGTGTAGACAGCAAGGAACAAATGAGGTGCGTGAGTATAACAAATGCAACAGAGCGCTGGAGGAGGAAATCAGGAGGGCTGAAGGAACATAAGGACATATGAAGTAGGAGCAGGAGTAGGCCACCTGGCCTGTCGAAACACCAAATCCCCTCAAACTTGCAATTAAATATAGCTGCTGTGATCTCTTCTTCATAATTACACCAATATGTTGGGCTCAGGGTAGAACTTCGGAGATGTTGGCATTTAATGAGACCATGGCTGATTTGGCCGTGGACTCAATTCCATCTCCCTCCCTTTTCCCCAAAATCCCTAATTCCGCTAAATCCGTCTTTAATAAATTTAATGGGGTACCTCTACTGCTTCCTCCGGCTGAGAGTCCCACAGGCTCACGCCTCTCTTGGAAAAGCAATCTCTCTTCATCTCTATCCTAAATTTATTCCTTGAACCTTGAGGTTGTGTCCCCTTGTTCTAGAACATTGAACATAGAAATGTGCAGTGCATTACAGGCCCTTCGGCCCTCAATGTTGTACTGACCATGTAACCTACTCTCGAGACTGCCTAGAATTACCCCAGCACATTGCCATCTATTTTTCTAAGCTCCATGAATCTATCTAAGACTCTCATAAAAGACTATTGTTCTGGTCTAGGCATATGCATAGGCATTGGCTGGGCATAGCTCAAATACCATCTATAAATTTGCTGATGACACAACCATTGTTGGTAGAATCTCAGGTGGTGACAAGAGGGCGTACAGGAGTGAGAGATGCCAACTAGTGGAGTGGTGCCACAGCAACAACCTGGCACTCAATGTCAGTAAGACGAAAGAGCTGATTGTGGATTTCAGGAAGGGTAAGACAAAGGATCACATACCAATCCTCATAGAGGGATCGGAAGTGGAGAGAGTGAGCGGCTTCAAGTTCCTGGGTGTCAAGATCTCTGAGGATCTAACCTGGTCTCAAAATATCGATGCAGTTATAAAGAAGACAAGACAGCGGCTACACTTTATTAGGGGTTTGAAGAGATTTGGCATGTCAACAAATACACTCAGAAAGTTCTATAGTTGTACCGTGGAGAGCATTCTGACAGGCTGCATCACTGTCTGGTATGGAGGGGCTACTGCAAAGGACCGAAAGAAGCTGCAGAGGGTTGTAAATCTAGTCAGCTGCATCTTGGGTACTAGCCTACAAAGTACCCAGGACATCTTCAGGGAACGGTGTCTCAGAAAGGCAGCGTCCATTATTAAGGACCTCCAGCACCCAGGGCATGCCCTTTTCTCACTGTTACCATCAGGTAGGAGGTACAGAAGCCTGAAGGCACACACTCAGCGATTCAGGAACAGCTTCTTCCCCTCTGCCATCCGATTCCTAAATGGACATTGAATCTTTGGACACTACCTCACTTTTTTTTAATAGTCAGTATTCCTGTTTTTACATGTTTTTCAAAAATCTATTCAATATACATAATTTATTTACTTGTTTATTTATCACTTTTTATTTTATTTATTACTATTTTTTCTGGATTATGTATTTCATTGAACTGCTGCTGCTCAGTTAACAAATTTCATGTCACGCGCCGGTGATAATAAACCTGATTCTGATTCTGATTCTGACTTACCAATGGAAATAACTTTCCTGTCTCTATCTCTTCCACAATGAAATGCTTCTATATGATCTCCCCTTGTGAATTCTTAATTCCAGAGAATATAGTGACTCAAAGTCTCCTGGCAGAATCCTCTCTCCACCATCAACCTGGTGAACCTCCTCTGCACCAGGTCCAAAGCCAATATATATCTTTCCCCCCAGTAAGGAGGTAAGGGTGGGATGTTGGAACCAAGGTGGGAAGAAGAGGTTGGCAGAGGACCGGGGATGGGAGGGGGGAAGAAGAGGGCAGTTCAGGGCAGAAGAGACAGGAGGACAATGACAATGGAGGTCAAGCAAGTATAGGAGAGGAGGGTGGGGAAGGGAGATCCAGGGAGGGGGATGATGGATGGAAATGTGGAGAATGAGGCGTGGGTGGAGGAAGGAGATCAGAGGGGGAGGGTGGGGAAGGGAGATCCAGGGAGGGGGATGGTGGAGGGAAATGTGGAGAATGAGGTGAGGGTGGAGGAAGGAGATCAGAGAGGGAGGGTGGGGAAGGGAGTCCAGGGAGGGGGATGGTGGAGGGAAATGTGGAGAATGAGGTGAGGGTGGAGGAAGGAGATCAGAGGAGGAGGGTGGGTAGGGAGGTAGGAGAGCTGGCCCACTGCAGAAAGGAAACACTTAACTGGACAATGTGGATGTACGGTGGAGGATGTAGGAAAACTGGGGACCAGAGACAGGTCATCACTCCTGGGAAAAACCTGCAGTGGCTGGGGAACTGATGTTCCCTCGAGCTTCTTCACTCCGCCTGCCGGAGAGGGCTGGATCTCCTGATGCCACCCATTCGGTCTGACTTCCCCCTTTCAGGCTGGAGATGTAACACCTCATATCGTCCAACCTGATGGCACAACAATCGATTTCTCTAACCTCTGTTCATACCCCACCCCATTCACTCTTCTTCCATTCCCCTTTCTAGTTTGCCTCTCGCCCCTCCTCACCTGCCCATCTCCTCCCTCTGGTTCACTTTCACCCTCGGTCCACTCTCCTCTCCTATCAGATTCCTCATTCTTCCAGCTCTTCCACCTATCACCCCCAGCTTCTTACTTTATCTCCCCCCCCCACTCACCTGGCCTCACCTATTGGCTGCCAGCTGGTACAACTCCCCGCTGCCCCCACCACCTTATTCTGGCTTCCTCCCCCCTCCTTTCCAGCCATGGTGAAGGCTCTCGGCCCAAAACATTGACTGTTTATTCGTTCCCACAGATGCTGCCTGGCCAGCTGAGTACCTGCAGCATTTTGTGTGTTTTACTGAGGATTTCCAGCACCTGTTTATGATGGTCCTTTCCTCCCCCTCTCCATCCCCTCTCCTCCTACAACCTTCTTCAATGTCTCCACAGTTCCTCCTAGACCCCTCTCCTTCCACTCTGGTCACTTTTCTTCACTTCCCACCCTCTCCTTTGTAGTGTTATTTATCATAAGACATAGGAGCAGAATTAGGCCATTCAGCCCATCAATACTGCTCCACCATTCCATCACGGCTGATTTATTATCCCTCTGAACCCCACTTTCCTGCCTTCTCCTGTAACCTTTGATGTCCTGACTAATCAATAATCTTATCAAC
This sequence comes from Mobula birostris, assembly GCF_030028105.1. Classification (NCBI taxonomy): domain Eukaryota; kingdom Metazoa; phylum Chordata; class Chondrichthyes; order Myliobatiformes; family Myliobatidae; genus Mobula; species Mobula birostris. The sequence goes on from NC_092374.1 coordinate 205,109,257, forward strand.
CTCCACTTTAAATATACCCAATGACTTGGCCTCCTCAGCCATTTGTGGCAATGAATTCCACAGATTCACCACCCTCTGGCTAAAGAAATTCCTCCTCATCTCTGTTCAAATGGATGTCCCTCAATTCTGAGGCTGTGCCCTCTAGTCTTAGACTGCCCCACAATAGGAAACATCCTCTCCACATCCACTCTATCTGTGCCCTCTGGTCCTAGACTCCCCCACTACAGGAAACATCCTCTCCACATCCACTCTATCTGTGTCCTCTGGTCCTAGACTCCCCCACTATAGGAAACGTCCTCTCCACGTCCACTCTATCTGTGTCCTCTGGTCCTAGACTCCCTCACCATAGGAAACATCCTCTCCACATCCACTCTATCTGTGCCTTCTGGTCCTAGACTCTCCCACTATAGGAAACATCCTCTCTACATCCACTCTATCTGTGCCCTCTGGTCCTAGACTCCCCCACTACAGGAAACATCCTCTCCACGTCCACTCTATCTGTGTCCTCTGGTCCTAGACTCCCCCACTGTAGGAAACGTCCTCTCCATGTCCACTCTATCTGTGTCCCTGGTCCTAGACTCCCCCACCATGGGAAACATCCTCTCCACATCCACTCTATCTGTGCCTTCTGGTCCTAGACTCTCCCACTATAGGAAACATCCTCTCTACATCCACTCTATCTGTGTCCTCTGGTCCTAGACTCCCCCACTACAGGAAACATCCTCTCCACATCCACTCTATCTGTGTCCTCTGGTCCTAGACTCCCCCCACTATAGGAAACATCCTCTCCACATCCACTCTATCTGTGCCCTCTGGTCCTAGACTCCCCTACCATCGGAAATATCCTCTTCACATCCACTCTATCTAGCCCTTTCAATATTTGATAGATTTCAATGAGATTCCACCCTCCCCCCATTCTAAGTGCCAGGGAGTACAGGCCCAGAGTCATCAAACACTCGTCATACGTTAACCTTTTCATTCCCAGGAATATTCAGACACTTGGTAGTGACTGCCCTCTGAGAGACAGGTTGGGAGGTGGTTGGTGCTCCCACTATGTCTGCCTGACATGGCTCCTCCTGCCCACAGATCCAGGCAATGGCTGCCAACCTTCAGGGTATCCTGGACCACACCGAGACCAAGAGGCTCAATGCCTTCTCTGCCAAGCTGGCTGGACAGCTGCGGAAGCTTGAGAAGGTACGTGGCCTCCGTTCCGCTGGGAGTGGGGATGTTTCTGCAATGTAAAGGTCAGGGTGATGTCCTGGCGAGGGTGGTGTACAGACGACTGAAACAGGAACGGTCCTTGAAAGGCAAGGAAGGGTTTGCAGGGTCAGTTCATGGTCAACCCAGGCAAGGAACCCATTCCCTTTAGAAGAGGAGTACGTCAGAGGTGCCCTATGTCCGGCCAGTTGTATGCGATCTGTGTCGAACCATTCCTGTGCCTTCTTTGGCAGAGGCTGACGAACTGGACATGGAGGTCGTCCTCTCGGCCTACGCTAACAACATGCTTCTGAGGATGACAGATGCCAGTGACCTGTGGAGGATGCGCGAGTGCCAGGAAGTTTTCTCGGCAGCGTTCCCTGCTAGGAACAACTGGGCGAAATGTTCTGGACTTGTGGTGGGTCAGTGGCAGGTGGACTCCCTGCTGGAGGAGATGAGAGCTTTTGAGTGGAGCACCAGGCATCTCCTCTATCTGGGAGTCTACCTGAGTCCTTCTGGGAAGACCTGGCTAGCGAACTGGCGGGACCTGGAGACGAAAGTCATGGCCCAGCTGTATTATTCCCAGAAATACCTGCCATTGTTGTTCCACTGTCATCCCTGCTAGGGTATCTTTCCAGTCAACTTTGGCCAGCTCCTCCCTCAAGGCTCCGTAGTCCCCTTTGTGTGTGTACGCGACTGGCAGCTCTCCACCTCGGGACCCTGCAGAGATTCCTGTATGCTGAGCACCCTCCCAGGTGGTACGTGTTGGCATCCCATTTTCTCCGAAGGGGCTGCTGTCTTCAAAAACAGATGTGGCTACCGCCAGCAGGTATCAGCTGTGTTGCTTTGCGGAGTCTGCCCGGTTTCTATCAGGATCTACTGAGAGTCTGGAACGTGGTTGCTTCAGGCCAGCAATCCACTCCTCTGGCAGAGGGCGTAGTCCGGGCTGACCCCTACCCTGCCACAATGGATGTCAGTGCGGCTCAGGAGTGTGGAGTGACTCCGGCTGGGCTCCCTTTGCACCACCGGAGCTGCTTGTCAGGCCCAGGCCCCGCAATCTTATCTGAGAGCTGAGCCCACACAACTTGAGCTGTCTCTCATCAACACCCACAATTCCATGAGTAGGAGGTACCTGTGTGGGCTGCTGCTCCACACCCTCCACTTCCTAGCCCTTGTCCACCGTCCCGACACGACACGGCGGGTTGTCTTTCCACCTGGAGGTGAAGGGGGTCCCCAGTGGAAGTGTCTTTATGAGGGAGTTCTTCCCATGCACCTTGGGGATCTGGAGTGGAGGCTGCTGCATAGAGCAAGTCTCTGTAACAATCAACACACATAAAAGTTGCTGGTGAACGCAGTAGGCCAGGCAGCATCTCTAGGAAGAGGTGCAGTCGACGTTTCGGGCCGAGACCCTTCGTCAGGACTAACTGAAGGAAGAGTGAGTAAGGGATTTGAAAGTTGGAGGGGGAGGGGGAGATCCAAAATGATAGGAGAAGACAGGAAGGGGAGGGATGGAGCCAAGAGCTGGACAGGTGATAGGCAAAAGGGATATGAGAGGATCATGGGACAGGAGGTCCGGGAAGAAAGACAAGGGGGTGGGGGACCCAGAGGATGGGAAAGGGGTATATTCAGAGGGACAGAGGGAGAAAAAGGAGAGTGAGAGAAAGAATGTGTGTATAAAAATAAGTAACAGATGGGGTACGAGGGGGAGGTGGGGCCTTAGCAGAAGTTAGAGAAGTCGATGTTCATGCCATCAGGTTGGAGGCTACCCAGATGGAATATAAGGTGTTGTTCCTCCAACCTGAGTGTGGCTTCATCTTTACAGTAGAGGAGGCCGTGGAAAGACATGTCAGAATGGGAATGGGATGTGGAATTAAAATGTGTGGCCACTGGGAGATCCTGCTTTCTCTGGCGGACAGAGCGTAGATGTTCAGCAAAGCGGTCTCCCAGTCTGCGTCAGGTCTCGCCAAGATATAAACGGCCACATCGGGAGCACCGGACGCAGTATATCACCCCAGTCGACTCACAGGTGAAGTGTCACCTCACCTGGAAGGACTGTTTGGGGCCCTGAATGGTGGTAAGGGAGGAAGTGTAAGGGCATGTGTAGCACTTGTTCCGCTTACAAGGATAAGTGCCAGGAGGGAGATCAGTGGGGAGGGATGGGGGGGACAAATGAACAAGGGAGTCGCATAGGGAGCGATCCCTGTAACAAGTTCCTTAGTTTGTACACAGACCTCCCAGCCCCATGTCACTTCTGCGGGCTGAAGGAGACCGTGTATCACATGTACGTGGAGTGTGTGAGATTGCAGCCCCTGCTTGTTTATCTGCAAGAGCTGCTTCTCGACTTCTGGTTACATTTTAGTCCCATCCTATTTATATTTGGTCATCCAGTAAGCAGTGGGGGGGGGCATGGAGGGATTAGATTAGATTATGAGGACACACAGTCCTCTTTTATTGTCATTTAGTAATGCATGCATTAAGAAATGATACAATGTTTTTCCAGAATGATATCACAGAAACACATGACAAACTGACTTAAAAACTAACAAAAACCACATAATTATAACATATAGTTACAACAGTGCGAAACAATACCGAATTTGATAAGAACAGACCATGGCACAGTAAAAGTCTCAAAGTCTCTCGAAAGTCCCATCATCTCACGCAGACGGTAAACCTCCAGCGCCGCCAACCTGCCGATGCAGCATCCCGGAAGCATCCGACCACAGTCCGACTCCGAGTCCGTCCGAAAACTCCGAGCCTCCGACCAGCTCTTGAGCACTGAGCACCATCTCTGCCGAGCGTTTCGACCCTGGCCCCGGCAACAGGTGATAGGCAAAGCAGAGGATTTGGGGCCTTCGTCTCCGAAGATTCTCGTTCGCACAGTAGCAGCTGCAGCGAAGCGGGCATTTCAGAAGCTACTCCAGGTGTTCCTCCGTGTTTCTCACGGCTGTCTCCATCAAATCCGGATTGTGTACATCCGGGATGAGGATGTCCTTGTCTTGGGGCTGGCTAAAACAGCCATCCGTGGGTCCTGGAAACGAGTGGCAGAGGAATCTGCCCCGGCAGACTGCCTGGCGATATTTAGCGAGTATGTTCGTGCACGGGTAACCACTGAGAGGGAACACACGCTGCCCACGGCGACCATAGAGGCATTCCGGGACCGTTGGGCTCCAAGCGGGATTAGGGCCATCATTGACAGAGATGGAAACACTTTAGTTTAATGTCGTCTGTCTAGTAGTTGTGTAGTAATTGTGTTAGTCACTGATTTGTGTATATTGTAGCACTGAATTTGTGATAAAGATATTTTGTAAGGTGCGATTTGCACAGAGCACAGCTTCGATTTGCACAGCAACGGCTGGAGTCATTTGGAAGGAGGCATGTTCTGGGTGATGTGGGTCAGTAATGATGGACGCCATCTTTTTTGAGGCATCACCTTTTGAAAATGGTGGGCAGGGTGGTGCTCTTGATGGAGCTGGCTGAGTTTACAACCCCCTGCATCTTTTACCGATCCTGTGCAGTGGCCCCTCCCCTCCCCTCCCTCCACACCAGACGGTGATGCAACCAGTTACAATGCTCCCCAAGGTACATCTGTGGAAATTTGCAAGAGTATAGGTGACAAACTAGGAGACAACTACTTTACCAACTTCAAAGTATCACTGGTTGTTAGATTCTAGTTTCTCATGACTATGGCGATTGATCTTGCAAGTAAGGAATTCAAACATACACAGTTTATCAAATGGTCATTATCCATAACGACTAAATCAACACACACAAAATACTGGAGGAACTCTGTAGGAACATTTAGATTTACTAGAATGTTTTCTGAGTTTCATCTCCTAAGTTGAAGAGAAAGGTTGAACAAGTTGGATCTTTATTCTTTGGAATGTAGAAGGTTGAGGGGGGACTTGATAGAGGTATTTAAAATTTTGAGGGGGATAGATAGAGTTGATGTGAATAGGCTTTTTCCATTGAGAGTGGGGGAGATTCAAACAAGAGGACATGGGTTGAGAATTAAAGGGCAAAAGTTTAGGGGTAACATGAGGGGGAACTTCTTTACTCAGAGAGTGGTAGCTGTGTGGAACGAGCTTCCAGCAGAAGTGGTTGAGGCAGGTTCGATGTTGTCATTTAAAGTTAAATTGAATAGCTATATGGACAGGAAAGGAATGGAGGGTTATGGGCTGAGTGCAGGTCGGTGGGACTAGGTGAGAGTAAGAGTTCGGCACGGACGAGAAGGGCCGAGATGGCCTGTTTCCATGCTGTAATTGTATATGTTATATGTAGGTCAAGAAGTACTTATGGAAATGAATAAACTGTCGACATTTCAGGCCAAGGCCTTTCTGGGGGAAGACGCCAGAATAAAAAGGTGGGGAGCAAGGAGGAGGAAAACTGGATAGGTAAAGCCAGGTGGGTGGGAGAGGTAAAGGGCTGGAGAGAGAAAGGAAGCTGATAGGTGAGGAAATTGAACAGTAGGAGATGGGGGATGATAGGCAGGTGAGAAGAGGCAAGAAGCTAGAGGGGTAAATTGATGAAGAGGGAAGGAGAAATTGATGTTCGTGCCATCATGTTGGAGGCTGCCCAGAACATGAGGTGTTGCTTCTCCAGTCTGAGAGTGGCCTCATCATGGCAAAAGAGGAGGCCGTAGACTGACACGCCGGAATTAAAATGGTCAGCTACTGGGAAATTCTGCTTTAGGTGGATGGGGGTGAATGGAGCGGATGTGCTTGACCAAAACAGTCCCCCAATTAATGACAGGTCTTACCCATGGAGAGGAAGCACCAGATACAATAGAGGACATCAACAGACTCACAGGCGAAGTGTTGCCTCACCTGGAAGGACTGTTTGGGGCCCTGAATGGAGGTGAGGGAGGAGGTTTTCTGTTGCTTGCAGCGATACAGTAGTGCTAGAGAGTTTGTGAACCCCGTAGAATTTTCTCCATTTCTGCATAAATGTGACCTAAAATGAGATCAGATCTTCAAGTAAGCCCTAAAACTAGGTAAGGAGAACCTAGTTAAATAAATAACACAAAAATATTGTACTTGTTAATTTATTTATTGAAAAAAATGATCGGATATTACATGTATCTGTTGGAGAAATGTATGTGAATCTTTGCTTTCAGTAACTGGTGTGACTAACTTCAACCAATCATTTCTGGTAACTGTTGATCAGTCCTGCACATCGGCTTGGAGGAATTTTAGGCTATTCTTCCTTACAAAACTGCTTCAGCTCTGGGACGTCGGTGGGTTTCCTTGCAGGAACTGCTTGCTTCAGGTCCCTCCACAACATTTCTATAGGATTAGGTCAGGACTTGGCCATTCTAAAATGCAAATTTTCTTCTTTTTTGAACCATTCTGTTGTTGATTTACTTTTGTCTTTCGGATCATTATCTTGTTGCATCATCCAGCTTCTATAAGCTTCAGGTGACAGACTGCTACCCTGACATTCTCCTGTAAAATGCCTTGATACAACTATGGATTCTCTGTTCCCTTAATGATTGCAAGCTGCCCTAGCCCTGAGTCAGCAAAGCAGCCCCAAACCATGATCCTTCCACCTTGCTTCCCATTTGGGATGAGGTTTTGGTGCTGGTGTGCTGTGCCCTATTCCCTCCAAACATAGCAATGTGCACTTCTGCCAAAAAATTCAACTTTTGTCTCATCTGTTTGCAGAACATTGTCCCAGAAGCATTATAGAACATCCAGGTGGCCTTTTGCAAACTTGAGACGTGTAACAATATTGTTTTGGAGAGCAGTGGTTTCCTCCACAGTGTCCTTCCATGAACACCATTCTTGTTCAGTGTTTTTCTTGTAGTGGACACATGAACAGAGACTTTAGCAAGTTCTAGAGATTTCTGCAGGTATTTTGCTGTTACCCTTGGGGTTTTTTTCACCTCCTTCAGCATGGCATGTTGTGCTCTTGGCGTGATCTTTGCAGGATGCCCACTCCTGGGGAGAGTAGCAACAGTACTGAATTTTCTCCATTTGTCGACAATTTCTCTTACTGTGGACTGAGGAACACTCAGGTCTTCAGAAATGCTTTTCTAGCCTTTTCCAGCTTCATGCATCTCTACGATTCTTCTTCTAAGGTCCTCTGAAAGTTGTTTTGATTGAGGCACAGTGCACATAAACAGATCTCTCTTGGGAAGGGCAGGTTCTGACTTTGTGTCTTTTTTATAGGGGAGGGCACCTCTACAACCCACACCTTCAATCTCATCTCAATGACAGGAACACCCATCTTCAAATAGCTTTTGTAGAAGGCATTACCCCAGAGGTTCACATACTTTTTCCAACAAATACATGTAATATTGGATCATTTTTCTCAATAAAAAATGAACAAGTTTAATGTTTTTGTCTTGTATATTTAATTGGGTTCTCTTTATCTAGGTTTAGGACTTCTGTGAAGATCTGATCACATTTTGGATCACATGTATGCAGAAATAGAGAAAATTCTACAGGGTTCACAAACTTTCTAGCATCACTGTACGCGCCGGGGGGAGATGAATGGACAAGGAAATCATGGAGCGAACAATCCCTAAGGGAAGTTGGGGGGGGTGGGGGAGAGGTAATGATAGATTTAGTGGTAAGATCACTTTGGAGATGGCGATAGTTGCAGAGAATGATGTGTTGAATGAGGAGGCTCTGGTAAGACAAGAGGAACTCGATCATTGTGAAGGCGGTCGGAAGATGCGGTGAGTGCAGATGTCCAGGAAATGGAGGATACAACCCAGAATAGCTGATCCCATTCTGGCCTCAAGCACGAGAAGCCACCTCATAAGCATTTTACAAATCCCCCCTCTTGGAATCCAGCAGATTTTCTCAATCTATCTACATCCGTATTGAAGTTAATTTAAAGGCATCCGTTAGTCTTGCGAGACCGTGGATCTGCGCCTGGAAAGTCTTCACTCTCCAGGTCGCAGGCCTGGGCAAGGTTGTATGGAAGACCAGCAGTTGCCCACGCTGCAAGCCTCCCCTCTCCACAACACCGATGTTGACCAAGGAAAGGGCACTAGGACCCATAGAGTTTGGCACCTGTGTCGTCGCAGAGCAACGTGTGATTAAGTGCCTTGCTCAAGGACACAACATGTTGCCTCGGCTGGGGCTCGAACTCACGACCTTCAGATCGCTAGTCCAATGCCTTAACCACTTGGCCACGTGCCCACACCCTATTGAAGTACGCCATGACAATTGTAACCTTGCCCTTTTGGCATGCATCTTTCTATCTCCCGTTGTAATGTGTAGACCACATCTTTTCAACTGAATGCAGGGCTGTATGCAGCTCCCATCAGGGTCTTATTACCCTTGCAGTTTCTTAGGTCTGCCCACAATGATTCAACACCTCTTTCTAATGATTCATTTTTTACCAACAGAGTGACACCACCCCCTCTGCCTTCCTGCCTGTCTTTTTGATACAATATGTGTCCTTGGACATTAAGACCAATGATTCAGTGATGCCAATAACTTCATAGATGCCAATGTTACAAGTTCATCGACCTTATTCTGTACTGTGTCTTCCAAATGTAACACCTCCCGTCCTGTATTCATCACCCTTTTCAATTTTGTCCCACTTTTACATTGCAACTCATCCTGTTGATTGCAATTTCACCCTGTGATCAGCCTCTCCTTGCTAGCAGTTATAAATGATATGATACTCTGTTAGACACAGGCTGAGGTGTGGGGTCTGATATAGTGAGAAGTTAGATGAATATTAGACACAGGTTGAGGTGTGGGGGTCTGATACCAGTGGGAAATTAGATGATTATTAGACACAGGTTGAGGTGTGGGGGTCTGATACCAGTGGGAAATTAGATGAATATTAGACACAGGTTGAGGTGTGGGGGTCTGATACCAGTGGGAAATTAGATGAATATTAGACACAGGCTGAGGTGTGGGGGTCTGATACCAGTGGGAAATTAGATGATTATTAGACACAGGTTGAGGTGTGGGGGTCTGATACCAGTGGGAAATTAGATGATTATTAGACACAGGTTGAGGTGTGGGGGTCTGATACCAGTGGGAAATTAGATGAATATTAGACACAGGTTGAGGTGTGGGGGTCTGATATAGTGAGAAATTAGATGAATGTTAGACACAGGTTGAGGTGTGGGGGTCTGATACCAGTGGGAAATTAGATGATTATTAGACACAGGTTGAGGTGTGGGGGTCTGATACCAGTGGGAAATTAGATGATTATTAGACACAGGTTGAGGTGAGGGGGTTTGATACCAGTGGGAAATTAGATGATTATTAGACACAGGTTGAGGTGTGGGGTCTGATACCAGTGGGAAATTAGATGAATATTAGACACAGGTTGAGGTGTGAGGGTCTGATACCAGTGGGAAATTAGATGATTATTAGACACAGGTTGAGGTGTGGGGGTCTGATACCAGTGGGAAATTAGATGATTATTAGACACAGGTTGAGGTGTGGGGGTCTGATACCAGTGGGAAATTAGATGAATATTAGACACAGGTTGAGGTGTGGGGGTCTGATACCAGTGGGAAATTAGATGAAGATTACACACAGGTTGAGGTGTGGGGGTCTGATACCAGTGGGAAATTAGATGAATATTAGACACAGGTTGAGGTGTGGGGGTCTGATACCAGTGGGAAATTAGATGATTATTAGACACAGGTTGAGGTGTGAGGGTCTGATACCAGTGGGAAATTAGATGATTATTAGACACAGGTTGAGGTGTGGGGGTCTGATACCAGTGGGAAATTAGATGATTATTAGACACAGGTTGAGGTGTGAGGGTCTGATACCAGTGGGAAATTAGATGATTATTAGACACAGGTTGAGGTGTGGGGGTCTGATACCAGTGGGAAATTAGATGATTATTAGACACAGGTTGAGGTGTGGGGTCTGATACCAGTGGGAAATTAGATGAATATTAGACACAGGTTGAGGTGTGGGGTCTGATACCAGTGGGAAATTAGATGATTATTAGACACAGGTTGAGGTGTGGGGGTCTGATACCAGTGGGAAATTAGATGAATATTAGACACAGGTTGAGGTGTGGGGGTCTGATACCAGTGGGAAATTAGATGATTATTAGACACAGGTTGAGGTGTGGGGGTCTGATACCAGTGGGAAATTAGATGATTATTAGACACAGGTTGAGGTGTGGGGGTCTGATACCAGTGGGAAATTAGATGATTATTAGACACAGGTTGAGGTGTGGGGTCTGATACCAGTGGGAAATTAGATGAATATTAGACACAGGTTGAGGTGTGGGGGTCTGATACCAGTGGGAAATTAGATGATTATTAGACACAGGTTGAGGTGTGAGGGTCTGATACCAGTGGGAAATTAGATGATTATTAGACACAGGTTGAGGTGTGGGGGTTTGATACCAGTGGGAAATTAGATGAATATTAGACACAGGTTGAGGTGTGGGGTCTGATACCAGTGGGAAATTAGATGATTATTAGACACAGGTTGAGGTGTGGGGGTCTGATATAGTGAGAAATTAGATGAATGTTAGACACAGGTTGAGGTGTGGGGGTCTGATACCAGTGGGAAATTAGATGATTATTAGACACAGGTTGAGGTGTGGGGGTCTGATACCAGTGGGAAATTAGATGATTATTAGACACAGGTTGAGGTGAGGGGGTTTGATACCAGTGGGAAATTAGATGATTATTAGACACAGGTTGAGGTGTGGGGTCTGATACCAGTGGGAAATTAGATGAATATTAGACACAGGTTGAGGTGTGAGGGTCTGATACCAGTGGGAAATTAGATGATTATTAGACACAGGTTGAGGTGTGGGGGTCTGATACCAGTGGGAAATTAGATGATTATTAGACACAGGTTGAGGTGTGGGGGTCTGATACCAGTGGGAAATTAGATGAATATTAGACACAGGTTGAGGTGAGGGGGTTTGATACCAGTGGGAAATTAGATGATTATTAGACACAGGTTGAGGTGTGGGGTCTGATACCAGTGGGAAATTAGATGAATATTAGACACAGGTTGAGGTGTGAGGGTCTGATACCAGTGGGAAATTAGATGATTATTAGACACAGGTTGAGGTGTGGGGGTCTGATACCAGTGGGAAATTAGATGATTATTAGACACAGGTTGAGGTGTGGGGGTCTGATACCAGTGGGAAATTAGATGAATATTAGACACAGGTTGAGGTGTGGGGGTCTGATACCAGTGGGAAATTAGATGAAGATTACACACAGGTTGAGGTGTGGGGGTCTGATACCAGTGGGAAATTAGATGAATATTAGACACAGGTTGAGGTGTGGGGGTCTGATACCAGTGGGAAATTAGATGATTATTAGACACAGGTTGAGGTGAGGGGGTTTGATACCAGTGGGAAATTAGATGATTATTAGACACAGGTTGAGGTGAGGGGGTTTGATACCAGTGGGAAATTAGATGATTATTAGACACAGGTTGAGGTGTGGGGGTCTGATACCAGTGGGAAATTAGATGATTATTAGACACAGGTTGAGGTGTGGGAGTCTGATACCAGTGGGAAATTAGATGATTATTAGACACAGGTTGAGGTGTGGGGGTCTGATATAGTGAGAAATTAGATGATTATTAGACACAGGTTGAGGTGAGGGGGTTTGATACCAGTGGGAAATTAGATGATTATTAGACACAGGTTGAGGTGTGGGGGTCTGATACCAGTGGGAAATTAGATGAAGATTACACACAGGGAGAGGTGTGGGGGTCTGATACCAGTGAGAAATTCATTTCCACTTCCGACAGAATTTGCTTTTATTTTCCACTCCCCCCCTGCCCCCCCCCACACATAGAGACTGGACCGTAACAAACCGAGTGTCAGCACTCAGCTGAGAGAGATGTTTGCAAGGGTCGTCCAGCACCAGGAAATGTACCAGAACTTGTCCGTCACCATCGGGGACATGAGGAAGGAGATGAACAAACTCAACGTTCTGCTGCATGAACATTGGGTACGGCCGCTACAGGGACCTGCAAAGGTATTGGCCCAGAGCTTTGGCTACTCCGATCACTGGCTCTCTGCATAGTTTTCTCAGAGATGTGCATTATTTCTTCAACATTTTCATCCAAATTTCCATAAGTTCCAACCAGATTTTACTTAATTTCATCGTTGGAAGGTGTGGGCCGTTCACATCCTTCACTTACCCTCCTGATTCAGAATCAGAATCGGGTTTAATATCACCGGCAAGTGCCGTGAAATTTGTTGTTTTGCAGTAGCAGTACATTGCAATACATAAAAACTATAAATTACAGTAAAAGATATATGTATGAGTTAAATAAATCAGGTTTCTGTATCTCCTCCCTGGTGGTAGCAATGAGAAGAGGGCCTGGCCTGACTGGTGAGCATCCTTAATAATGGACGTTGCCTTTCTGAGACATCGCCCTTTGAAGGTGCCCTGCTAACTGGGGAGGTTAGAGCCCGTGATGGAGCCGGCTGAGTTTACAACTTCCTGCAGCTTATTTCTGATCCAGTGCAGTGCCCCCTAGCCCCCTATCAGACAGTTAGAATGCTCTCCACAGTACATCTGTGGAAACTTGCAACATTCTTTGGTGTCATCCCAAGTTTCCTCCAACCCCTAGTGAAGTGTAGCTGCTGTTGTGTCTGTCTTTGTATTTGCATCAATATGTTGGGGCCAGGACAGATCTTTAGAGACGTTGACACCCAGGAACGTGAAACTGCTCACCCTTTCCACTGCTGATCCCTCGATGAGGACTGGAGTGTGTTCCCTCGACTTCCTCTTCTTGAAGTCTACAGTCAATTCCTTGGTGTTGTTTTGATACCACTCAGCGAGCTGATCTATTTCACTCCTGTACACCTCTGCATCACCATCTGACACTCTCAGCCTCGTGCTGCTGAAAACACTTTCTCCATTGCAACGCCACCGTTAAGGCTGATTTATACTTGTGTGTACCAGCGTGTGCCTTGGCCTACGCCGTTGTGAGCATTTATACTTGTGCGTTGGTGTGTCTGCGTCTCTTTGCAGTTCACCACCAAAACACTAGTTGGCAGTGGGGTTTCTATGCCACTGTGTTGAGTTTCTTTGTGTTGAAACTCAACACGAAGAAACTCAAACTTCAAACAATGACAACTGAAACTGAAGGAAGGTGAATTTTCTGTGCTTGTCCGGCCACTGAGAGACATGGACGAGAAATTGCATTTCAAACATTTTCGGATGTCGGCAGGTAGATTTGACAATTTGGTTCATCGTCTCCAAACATTTATATCGCATCCGTGTACACACAGTATACTCAGAGACCGGCAATCACCATTCGAGTTTTAGCTTCAATGGAAGTTAACAGGCTGTAGCAGCTAGCTACAAACTGGCGTCAAGCACAGGGTCCTCCATAATCTCGGAGGTCTGTAAAGCTTTATGGAAAGCATTGCAGCCAGAGTTCCTTCCCTGCCCTTCAGTCGCCCAATGGGAAGCTATTGCAGCGTAGGAGGAAATGCGATGCTACCAAGCGGACCGATCACAGTTGTTCGCTCTGCGTTGCCGCGACGCGTAGTTACATTTTGGGAGAGGTGTGCATTAGGCTACGGCGTAGGGTTGGCGTACAGTACAGCGTAGGGTACATTGCTACACCGTACCTTTGACGCACAAGTATAAATCAGCCTTCGGGCACCTTGCTGTTCTACAGGAGTTCTGGTCTTTTGCAGGACACAGACAAAGCGAATCAGATCCATCTGTCGTTTCTGAACGGCGAGCCCACGGAGGGCACTGTCCATAAACAAGGGTCCGACCCGCAGCCCACGATGGGATCTCATCCTGCCGCTGATCGGACAGCAGTTTCCACCCCGGAGGCTGTGCTTGGGAGACCACCCGGCAATAACAAGAACACCAGTAAGTCTATGTTGTGCGAGAGCATGGCGCTTGGGGTTGATGCCTCAGCAGTTTGTGTAGGGGAGGGGCCGTGTTTTTGGAGGTTGATGTTCTTGTTTTGTTTTGTGGGGAGGTGGGGATTGGGGGGTTGAGGATTGGGATGCCATTGTATGGAGGGGTGTGGGTCTGATGCTTCCCTCTGAACGATTTTCATGTTCTGTCGTTGTTTCGTGGCTATCTGGAGAAGACAAATTTCTGAGTTGTATATTGGATACATGCTTTGATAATAAATGGAGCTTTGAACCGATCCTTCACCGTGAGAGCTCAGGGAAATGGCAGCCACTGCTCCCTGCTCTGTCCTCACTGATCATTCCAAAGAACTGGACTCAAAACTGAGTCATAGATGCAGAAATAGGCCTTTCAGCCCATCTAGTTCATGCTGAACTGTTATTCTGCCTAGTCCTACTGACCCACACTTGGACCAGAGCCCTCTGTACCCCTTCCATCCACGTACTTGTCCAAACCTCTCTTAAATATTGCAATCGACCCACAATCCACCACCTCCGCCGGCAGCTCGTTCCACACTCTCACCACCCTCTGAGTGAAGAAGTTGCTCCTCATGTTCCCCTTAAGCATTTCACCTTCCACCCTTAACCTATGACCTCTAGTTCTAGTCTTGTCCAACTTTAGTGGAAAAATCCTTCTTGCATTCATCCTAATCATACCCTCCATAATTTTGTACACCTCTGCCAAACCTCCCCTCATTCTCCTATGCTCCAGGGAATAAAGTTCAGCCTTTCTCTGTATCTCAGGTCCTCAAGTCCCTGCAACACTTTGCAAATTTTCTCTGTACTCTTTCAAACTTATTTGCATCTTTCCTGTGACCAAAAACTGCACACAATACTCCAGATCTAGCCTTACCAACATTTTATACAACTTCAACATAACAACTCATCTCCTGTGCTCAACACTTTCATTTTTGAAGGGCAATCTGCCAGAAGGTCCCCTTAGGACACTATCTACCTGAGACAGCACTTTGAAGGGATTATGGATCCCTGATCCCTCTGTTCTACCGCACTCCTCAGTGCCCTACCATTCACCGTGGAAGTCCCACCTTGGTTTGTCTCCCAAAACGCAGCACCTGGAAGAGATCAAGTTCACCTGAACACTGTCTCCCTCTCTCTCTCTCTGGGTTCTAGTCCAAGAAGATGGCTGTGTCGGAACGCCAGTGATGATTGGCAGCCCCACGATCCACAATAGCTACGGTCGGGCGCAAGGAGCCTGGATGAAAGATCCGATCGTCAACCAGGAGCGAATCTACATCGCCAACTATTTCTTCGGGACCACACTGACAGAGTTTCGCACCCTGGAGCATTTCAAACTGGGTAAGCTTTGCCCCATACATGGTGGGCATGCTGTGTTGGTGCCATAGAGCAGGGATCCCCAACCCTTTTTGCACTGCGGACCGGTTTAATATTGACAATATTCTTGCGGACCGGCCGACCGGGGGTGGGGGGGTGTTCAAGTAGGGTTAAACTCACCTCAACATGTCTTTTACAGTTAGGGTTGCCAACTTTCTCACTCCCAAATATGGGACAAAAGCAGCAGTCAAATCCCGGGACACTTTACCCCAGGAAAGACTACCATGACCATGAAGCCTTGCACGGGCACCTGTGTGCGCATGCGTGACGTGCGCATGTGATGTGTGCATGCGCGTCCATGCCGATATTTTCCCCCACAATCGGTTTTGCCTTCATCTTCCTGACTATACTGTACATACATTATTTCTACTTTATATAGGCTGTGTATTTATCCTATCATTCCTGCTTTCACTATATGTTAGTGTTATTTATTTTCAGTTTTATGCGTTATTTGGTATGATTTGTTAGGTTATTTTTTGGGTGTGGGAACACTCAAAAATTTTTCCCATATAAATTAATGGTAATTGCTTCTTTGCTTCACGCCATTTCGGCACGAAAGGTTTCATAGGAACGCTGTACCTTAGCAGGGGAAATACGGGACAAGGGTGGTCCCGTATGGGACAAACCAATTTAGCCCAATATATGGGATGTCCGGGCTAATACAAGACAGTTGGCAACCCTATGTTCAAGTTCAACAGTGCATGACAGGGAATGAAGAAAGGTGCAGCTGACTCATATCGTTTCCTTGCGGCCCGGTAGCACATGCTTTGCGGCCTGGTACTGGTCCGCGGCCCAGTGGTTGGGGACCGCTGCCGTAATGTGTGGCCCACACACATCTTTGTTAACCTAGTCGGTGTATTTCCCTGTACGTTTCAATGTACATGTGCTACGTAAATGAATCTGAGTCCCCAACAGGACCACCTCTGGGCACGCACCCCTGACGTGTACCACCATGACCACTGCCACCACTGAAGGGGCCGAGCACTGACTAGAATCGCGGTTGGACCAGCTGTAAACTACAACGGCTACAAGAAAGGTCCAGAGTTTAGCCATCAGTGACAGATAACTCCTGGAGGGGTGGGGGTGGGGGAGTTTCCAAGACCAGACTGTGAACATACAGTTTATTAGGAACATCTGTGCCCCTGCTCGTTAATGCAAATATCTGATCAGCCAATCATGTGGCAGCAGCTCAGTGCAGAAAAGCATGCAGACATGGTCAAGAGGTTCAATTGTTGTTCAGGTCAAACATCAGAATGGGGAAGAAATGTGATCTCAGTGACTTTGACCGTGGAATGGTTATTGGTGCCAGATGGGGTGGTTTGAGTATCTCAGAAACCGCTGATCTTCTGGGATTTTCACAGATAACAGTCTCTAGAGTTTACAGAGAGTGGTGTGAACTACAGAAAACATCCAGTGAGCAGCAGTTCTGTGGGTGGAAACACCTTGTTAATGAGAGAGGTCAGAGGAGAATGGCCAGACTGGTTCAAGCTGACAGGAAGGCGACAGTAACTCAAATAACCACACATTACAACTGTGGTGTGCAGAAGAGCATCTTTGAACATGCAACAGGTCAAACCTTGAAGAGGATGGGCTACAGCAGCGGAAGACCACAAACATACAGTCAGTGACCACTTCATTAGGTACAGGAGCAACTGAATAAAGTGCCCTGGTAGAACCATAGAACACTACAGCACAGAAAACAGGCCATTCAGCCCTTCTAGTCTGTGCTGAAACTTTATTATGCTCATCCCGTTGACCTGCACCCAGTCCATAACCCTCCAGACCTCTCCCATCCGTGTATTTATCCAATTTATTCTTAAAACATAAGAGTGAACCCACATTTACCTCGTCAGATGGCAGCTCATTCCGCACTCCCACCACTCTCTGAGTGAAGAAGTTCCCCCTAAACCTTTCCCTTTCACCCTAAAGCCACGTCCTCTCATATTTATCTCTCCTAATCTAGTGGAAAGAGCCTATTCACATTTACTCTGTCTATACCCCTCATAATTTTGTAAACCTCTATCAAAATATCCCCTCATTCTTCTACTCTCCAAGGAATAAAGTCCTAACCTATTCAATCTTTCCCTGTAACTCAACTCCTGAAGACTCGGCAACATCCTAGTAAATCTTCTCTGCACTCTTTCAATCTTACTGATATCCTTCCTATAGTTAGGTGACCAGAACTGTACACAATACTCCAAATTTGGCCTCACCAATGTCTTATGCAACCTCCCCATAACATCCCCACTCCTATACTCAATACTTTGATTTACGAATGCCAGGATGCCAAAAGCCTTCTTTACAACCCTGTGTGATGTTTTCCTCTTATCACAGAATCAGAGTGTGGCTCAGTTAGTTCTGAACGTGCTATGCTGGAGCAGGAACGTGTTGTGACACTTGCAGGCGGCCCCCAGCACATCCTTGCGTGTGCCAGCTGTTCGTGCATTTCACGGCTTGTCTTGATGTACATCTGAATTACACGTCGCTGGCTGCATCATTGTGTGGTACGTACAGAAGCTGCAAGGCACCGGACTGCGGGGCCCCACAGAGGATAGTCAATACAACCCGGAAGATCACCAGTGTCTCCCTTCCCCTATTTGTGACACCTACCGGGAGTATTGTGGATGAAGAGCCTGAAACGTTGTTGAGGATGCCGACCACCCATTTCACCATGTCTCTGACCCACTACCATCAGGAAGGAGGTACAGGAGCATCAGGATTCGGACTGTCAGACTGGGTGACAGCTTCTTCCCTCAGCCTGTGACTTTACGAGGTCTCGTCACTGGGACAACGAGCTGCTTACTGTTTCCCTGCGCTGCACACTACATGTGTGCTGAATTTATTTATGGTGATATTATGTTTTATGTGCTGTGTCTGGATGAACGTTGTTGTGTTTGGTTGTCTACGTGTACAGTCAGTTAAATAAACTTCAGCTTGACATCTCTACCTCTCTGACTGAAAGTGGGAGGCCATTCAGTCCATCACAGCTCTACTCCCATCTGCTATCAGGTGGACCATGTGTGGAGTGCAGCGAATGTCCAAAGGACATGAGAAATGGAGGCAGAAGGCAGGCAACACGGTCCCTGACGTCTGCTTCCCCATTCAACAGGATCGTGGCTCGTTTACCTCAATCCTATGTTCCTGCACTAAATCCATATGCTTTGATCTACTTCATAGCTAAAGATCTCACGTGCTCTCTTTTTTTCTCAGGACAGAAATGGCGTAATTTGGAGGTGTTCACAGAAAAGTACAGGGGAGTGGGGTCGGGGAGGGGGTAATGCTATACACACATGAAATGCTGGAGAAACTCACCAGGTCAGGTGGAGAGGAATAAACAGTTGATATTTCGGGCTGAGACCCGTCATCAGGACTGGAAAGGAAGAGGGAAGATTCCAGAATAAGGTGGATGGGGGTGGGGAAGGACGATAGCTTGAAGGTGATAGGTGAAGCCTGGTGGGTGAGGTGCAGGGGGGGAATGAAGTAAGAAGCTGGGAGGTGATAGGTGGAAGAGGCAAAGGGCTGAAGAAGAAGGAATCTGGTAGGAGGGGAGAGTGGACCATGGGAGAAAGGGAACATGGGCTCATACTGTTGGTGGGAATGCATTGACTTGATAAAGTTGTGAAACATAATACCAGGTAAACACAGATCGAGTGGATAGACAAACTTTTTTCCCTGGGCGGAAATGGCTAATAATTTTAAGGTGATTGGGGGAAAGTATGGGGGGTGTTAGAGGTATTTTTTTTAAACACAGAGAGTGGTGAGTGTGTGGACTGTGTTTCCAGGAGAGGTGGTACAGACAGATACATTAGGAACATTAAAGAGACTCTTAGATGAGTAAATGGATAAAACAAAAATGGAGGGCTATATGGGAGGGAAGGGTTAGATTGATCTTAGAGGAGGCTAAAGGGTTGGCTCAAAATCACTGTACTGTTGTATGAATATACTCAGTTTGTGAGCCTTCCTAGCCCTCTAGGCCTGAGAAATCCAACGATTTATTATCCCAACGCACTTCTCATCTGCCTCAGTTGACAGGGAACCGGAAAGGCTGGCCAGACTTACAGCAGGGTAGGACTCTCAATTAGTTGGAGACAGTGAAGGAGCAGGGTTGTCCAGCAGCATGCAGATACGGCCAATAACAAGTTCTCCAAACCAGGGAGGGTAAATCGACTGCTGCTCCCTGCGGCATTTGGGTGGTGAGAGGAAGAGAAAGGGGCATTGTGCAGAAAACCCAACTCGTCCAAGGAGTCACCTTGTTGTGGAGCTCCCTGCCAGCAGGGTGGTGGGGGCAGACAAGGGCAGCCTGCGAAAGTTATGAAGATAAAAGATTACTCTACGTGTGGGATGTGCTTTGAAACATTGGAACGTGTGGTGAAGTGTCAGCGACACACGCAGAGTGCTGGAGGAACTCAGCAGGCCAGGCAGCGTCTAAGGGAAAGCGTACAGTCGATGCTTCGGGCCGAAGCCCTTCGGCAGGACTGGAGAAAAAGATGAGTTGGAGGGTGAGGGTGGAGGGGAGGGAGAAACACACGGTGATAGGTGAAACCCAAGGGCGGGGGGGGGGTGAAGTAAAGAGCTGGGAAGTTGATTAGTGAAAGAGATACACGGCTGGAGATGAGAAATCTAATAAGAGGGGACAGAAGGTCATGGAAGAAAGAAAAGAGGGAGGAGCATCAGAGGGAGACGATGGGCAGGTAAGGAGATGAGATGAGGGAGAGAAATGGGGGGGGAATAGAGAAGGGGTGGGGGCATTACCATAAGTTTGAGAAATCGATGTTGATGCCATCAGGTTGGAGGCTACCCAGATGGAATATAAGGTGTTGTTCCTCCAACCTGAGTGTGGCCTCATTGGGAAAATGGCGGGATCCCGCTGGAGGTGGCAAATGTTATGCAGAATTATCTGCTGGACACGGAGGCTGGTGGGATGGTAGGTCAGATTCCCCCTTCTCCAGCCCTGTATCTCTTTCATCAATCAACTTCCCAGCTCTTTACTTCACCCCTCCCCACTCCTGGTTTCACCTTTCACCTTGTGTTTCTTCCTCCCCTCCCCCTACCTTCTAATTCTGACTCCTCATCTTTTTCTCCTGCCCTGCTGAAGGCTCTCGACCTGAGAGGATGACCGCATTCGTGTCCATGGATGGTGCCCGGCCGGCTGAGCTCTTCCAGCATTTTCTGTGTGTTGCTTGAATTTCCAGCATCTGCAGATCTTCTCTTGTTTGTGAGTGAAATGTGCCGTCTGTGTCAACGGCCAACACAGTCCGAGGAGGTGCTGGGGGCAGCTCGCAATGATCGGACGTGCAACTGTCACCAACAACTCAGCGTCAACATAGCACACTCACGAGTTACTCCTCTGACCCCTACGCCTCTGGATGGACGCAGGAAACCCATGCGGTCAGGGGGGAACGTAGACAGCGGTGGGTATTGAACCCCGGTCGGTGATCACAGGGGCTGCAAAGTGTAGCGGTCAGTGCAACGTTATTACAGCTCGGCCGTTGGGGTTCAGAGCTTAATCCCGGACATTCTCCCTGCAGAATGCGTGGATTTTCTCCGGGTCTACCCACAGTCCAAAGGCGTACCAGTCGGGAGGGTAACTGGCCATCGTAAACTGTCCTGCAGTTAGGCTCAGTTCAATAACAATGGTTTGGGAGGACTGGAAGATTGCTATTTAAGAAGGGGGCAAGGAAGCAAGAAGGAAATTATAGACCTGTTAGCTTGACATCCGTGGTTGGGAAGTTGTTGGAGTCGATTGTCAAGGATGAGGTTACAGAGTGCCTGGAGGCATATGACAAGATAGGCCAAACCCAGCATGGATTCCTTAAAGGAAAATCCTGCCTGACAAACCTATTACAATTTTTTGAGGAAATTACAAGTATGCTAGACAAGGGAGATGCAATGGATGTTGTATATTTGGATTTTCAGAAGGCCTTTGACAAGGTGCAACACATGAGGCTACTTAACAAGATAAGAGCCCATGGACTTAACGGGAAAGTTACATACGTGGATAGAGCGTTGGCTGATTGGCAGGAAACAGAGAGTGGGAATAAAGGGATCCTATTCTGGTTGGCTGCCAGTTACCAGTGGTGTTCCACAGGGATCAGTGTTGGGGCCGCTTCTTTTTACATTGTACATCAATGATTTGGATTATGGAATAGATGGCTTTGTGGCTAAGTTTGCATACAATACGAAGATAGGTGGAGGGGCCGGTAGTGTTGAGGAAACAGAGAGTCTGCAGAGAGACTTGGATAGATTGGAAGAATGGGCAAAGAAGTGGCAAATGAAATACAGTGTTGGAAAGTGTATGGTTATGCACTTTGGCAGAAGAAGTAAGTGGGCAGACTATTATTTAAATGGGGAGAGAATTCAAAGTTCTGAGATGCAATGGGACTTGGGAGTCCTCGTACAGGATACCCTTAAAGTTAACCTCCAGGTTGAGTCAGTAGTGAAGAAGGCGAATGCAATGTTGGCATTCATTTCTAGAGGAATAGAGTATAGGAGCAGGGATGTGATGTTGAGGCTCTATAAGGCGCTGGTGAGACCTCACTTGGAGTACTGTGGGCAGTTTTGGTCTCCTTATTTAAGAAAGGATATGCTGACGTTGGAGAGGGTACAGAGAAGATTTACTAGAATGATTCTGGGAATGAGAGGGTTTACATATGAGGAACGTTTGTCTGCTCTTGGACTGTATTCCTTGGAGTTTCGAAGAATCGGTGGGGGGGCCTCATAGAAACATTTCGAATGTTGAAAGGCATGGACAGGGTGGATGTGGCAAAGTTGTTTCCCATGATGGGGGAGTCTAGTACGAGAGGGCATGACTTAAGGATTGAATGGCGACCATTCAGAACAGAAATGCGAAGAAATTTTTTTAGCCAGAGGGTGGTGAATCTGTGGAATTTGTTGCCATTGGCAGCAGTGGAGGCCAAGTCATTGGGTGTATTTAAGGCAGAGATTGATAGGTATCTGAGTAGCCAGGGCATCAAAGGTTATGGTGAGAAGGCGGGGGAGTGGGATTGAAAGGGAGGATGGATCAGCTCATGATAAAATGGTGGAGCAGACTCGATGGGCCAAATGGCCTACTTCTGCTCCTTTGTCTTATGGTCTATATATAACTCGCTGGGCTGCTGGATGGTGCGGCTCGTTGGGCTCGAGGGGCCTGTTCCGTGCGGTGTCAGAAAGTCGGTCGGTCGCTGGGTGGTGGGTGTCACCGGGACAGAGCGGGAGGGATGGGCTGGGGCTGAGGTTTTGATGTCCTGGTCACCGCCGTGCCGTCCTCTTGTTGCAGGTCGCCGGCTCCACACCTACAAGCTCCCGTACAGCTGGATGGGGACAGGCCACGCCGTTTACAACGGCTCCTTCTACTACCACAAGGCGTACACGCGCAACATCATCCGCTACGACCTGCGGAAGCGGGCGGCCGCCAGCTGGTGTTCGCTGGATGAGCTGACCACTCCGGCCGGTTGGAAGGGCTACTCCGAGGTGGATTTCACCGTGGATGAGGGCGGCCTTTGGGTCACGTACTTCTCCAACGACTACGGCTACCTCCCCGAGGAGGTCCTCGTCCTCAGCCGCCTGGACGCCATCGACCTGACCACGAGGAAGGAGACCACCTGGAGAACCCAGGTCACACGGGCTTCCTACGGGAACTCCTTCCTGATATGCGGTGTCTTGTACGTCATGGACCTGCAGGGGCAGGCGGAAGGCACAATCACCTACGCGTTTGACACCTACACGGGCTTTGAGTCGAACCCAGGGCTAAGGATGCGAAGTGTGCACTCTCTCCTGACTCAGGTGGACTACAACCCGGCAGACAAGCTGCTCTACGCTTGGGACAACGGGCACCAAGCCACCTACACTGTAAGATTCGCCTTCTGATCTGCAGCGTCCTGCTCCTCAGCTCCTCCTCCGAACCGGGCGCCGGGAGGACCACCGTTAGAATCTTCCAACACGTAGAACTTCAAACGGCCCAGAGCCAAGACCAGCCGATGGATCCACGTCTCCTCGGATCTGTCCCAACTGATGGTCGGTGGTCCATCAGATCCAACAACGTTGAAAAGGCCTTGCACTGGGGTATTTCCACTCTCTCGACCCCAGAAATCCAGGTCCAGGGGTACGAGTAGTGTAACAACTGGGGTTTTGCTTGTTTGCAGTGGATGTCCATGACTTTTCTGTGCCTTCTCCTGCCCTCTGCTCTCCGCGGAGCTTTGCAGAGCCGCCTTCCCGGCCATTGGGTCTCATCGTTGGCCTGGTTCACTCAGACTCCTGGAGCTGACTTCACACGCGAGGACAGGGATGTCCCTCTCTCACCGGGGCGTCAGACCTGCCGGCTACCCTCACCTGATTCAGCCCTCCTGTCGAAGCAGTGTCCCGGGGTGTAGCCGCAGTCGCATGCAAACAGCGGCTTGGAGCCACAGGTGAGAGGCTGACTGTCTGGTGGGGACCAAGAGCGAGTGAGCTGCCTCAGATTGGTCCGGACAAGCTCATGACACCCCAGTTTTCCATTCCCTCACCCCCGCAGTTGTCTCTGCTCATTGGGA
The DNA here is from genome assembly GCF_030028105.1 of Mobula birostris. Classification (NCBI taxonomy): domain Eukaryota; kingdom Metazoa; phylum Chordata; class Chondrichthyes; order Myliobatiformes; family Myliobatidae; genus Mobula; species Mobula birostris. The sequence continues at coordinate 205,133,196 of NC_092374.1, forward strand.
AACTGAGGTTGACAGCCCGACTGTGCTGTGCCTCATATTAGAGGTAAAACCTGATGTCCATTTTCAACGCTGGTCCGACACCCAAGCGCTTAGCAGGTCAGGCAGCATGGTGCGCGGTCCTGATGAGAAGTCTCTGTGGGGGAAAATTAACTGTCGATATTTCAGTTCCTCCAGGGTTTTCTGCCTTGCTCCCGTTCCTTTTCCGTTCTTTCTCCATTCCCTATTCTGGTTCCCCTCTCAGCCCTTTTCTTCCCTTCACCTGCCTATCACTTCTCCCAGGTTCCCCTCATCCTTCCCTTTCTCCCATGGCCACTCTCCTCTCCTATCAGATTCCTCCTTCAGCCCTTTACCTGTCTTGCCTACACTGTATCAACTGCCGCCGCCAGGCTATAAAGGTGCAGGAGCGATGTGTGGTTAAGTACCTTGCTCAAGGACACAACACGCTGCCTCAGCTGAGGCTCGAACTCGCGACCTTCAGATCACTAGACCGACGCCCTAACCACTTGGCCACGCGCCAACACCTGTCACCTTACTTCATTTCCCCTCATCTGGTCTCTATCACCTGCCAGATTGTCTTCCTTCCCCTCATCCCCTCATCTTCTTCCCCCTTCCTTTCCAGTCCTGATGAAGAATCTTGGCCAGAAGCAGCGACTGTTTATTCTCCTCCATAGATGCTGCCTGGCCTGCTGAGTTCCTCCAGCTTTTTGTGTGTGTTGTTCTGGATTTCCAGCCTCTGTGTTTATGGATCAACTGCAGACAAGTGCTTTGGAGAATTGTGGGGGGTTCACCGGGGATCTGAAGGGGGAAATAACTGCCGAGTGCTATGGGTAAAGAGCCGAGCGATGAGACTGACTACACAGAACCAAGATAGAGTGGTCACCACCTGTCCTACAATGTAGAATCCTATCTCAGGGATGGCTCGAGATACTATTTAATATGTTTATATCCCTCCACGCCCCCAGCAAACATTGTATGAGATCAGCAGTGATATCCAATGGCCAGCAAGGCGGTTCTGCCCATCATGGAGAGCAAATGGCATGACAAGGGTCAAGGCCTTGACTGTTTATTCCTCTCCATAGATGCTGCCTGACCTGCTGAGTTCCACCAGCAATTTGTGTGTGTTACATTCAGTCTTTATCTCAGTTCTGTAGCCAAGACAATCATGTATTCTTTCTGTGCAGGGGAAAGAAAGATTACTTTGTGCTTTTTTGCCGAATTCTTGTTTCTCTTTTAAATGTCGGTGCTACACTGCAGTTTAATCTAGGGGAAGGCCCACGTCTGTCCCACCAGAGTGGCTGGTGATGCTGGGGGCTGCTCTCCTTCGAGAGTGGAAAGTAGTGTTGTTTACAATCACAAGGGGTTTGGACAGAGTCGAAACAGAATTGTATCCGGTGCCGGTGGGACAGGGCCTCTGAATGTGTGGTATGGCCCGGAATAAGGTGAGACCTTCCTTCACGTGTCGGGCACATGGCCAAGTGGTTAAGGTGGTCGTCTAGTTATCTCAAGGTCGCTAGTTCGAGCCTCAGCTGTGGCAGCATGTTTGTGCCCTTGAGCAAGGCACTTAACCACACATTGTCTGTGCGAGGAGTGGTGCCCCACACAGACTTCCAATCTGCTCCTTGTAAGGCATGAAAATGCCTGACGCAGGCCTCTCGTGGTCTGAGTCGACGTTCCTTCACTGAGGGGCAATGTATCTTTAGGATTCTGTACCTCGGAGAGGTCTGAGTGGTCAGTCAGTGGCGACATTCAACATTGTCCAAAGAAGGCCCCCTCCAGCCACGCCTTCCCAGCACCCCCCCAAACAAACCCAATTAACCCTAAACTAACCACAGGACAACTTACAAAGGCCAATTAACTTACCTGGTATGGTGGGAAGAAACCGGGGGAAGTTCACGCATTCCACGTGGAAGAGATAGAGACTCCTTACAGAGGGCGCTGGAATTGAACTCCAAACTCTGGAATGCCCTGAGCAATAATAGTGTCACGAAGTCCGCTGCACTGCCGTGGTGACCCCAGTGACCCAGCCTCATCCTTCCTCTCCTTGTATCTGCCATCGCTGAGAACAAAACTACTGTACTGGATTCTGAAATAAAGGCAGTAGGCATTGGGAAAATGCTTAGAACAGGGAAGGGGAAGAGTTTTTTTAGCCAGTGGGTGGTGAATCTGTGGAATTCATTGCTACAGATGACAGTGGAGACCAAGTCATGAGGTATACTTACAGCGGTTTCAATTAGTCATGGCTATGGGGAGAAGGCAGCAGAATGGGGTTGAGAGGGGCCGAATGCTAGTGTTGCACTTAGTACAATGCTTTATGGTGCTGCTAATCACCGATTGGGCTTTTATTGCCCCTGCTGACTGTAAGGACTTTGTACATTCTCCCCATGTCCACGTGGGTCACCTCCCACATTCCAAAGAGGTACTGGCAGGGTCAGAGAGTTAGGGGCACGCTATGTTGGCAGTAGAAGTGTAATGACACTCTGGCCATCCTTAACATGCTCTTGCATTGTGTTGGGCACGGATGCAAACGATATATTTCACTCAAACACCAGGAAATCTGTAGATGCTGGAATTTCAAGCAACACACATCAAAGTTGCTGGTGAACGCAGCAGGCCAGGCAGCATCTCTAGGAAGAGGTACAGTTGACATTTCGAAGGGCCGTGACCCTTCGTCAGGATTAACTGAAAGAAGAGTTAGTAAGAGATTTGAAAGTGGGACGGGGAGGGGGAGATCCAAAATGATAGGAGAAGACAGGAGGGGGAGGGACGGAGCCAAGAGCTGGACAGGTGATTGGCAAAAGGGATATGAGAGGATCATGGGACAGGAGGTCCAGGGGGAAAGACAAAGGGTGGGGGAACAGAGGATGGGCAAGGGGTATAGTCAGAGGGACAGAGGGAGAAAAAGGAGAAGAGAAAAAGAACGTGTGTAGCCTCCAACCTGATGGCATGAACATTGACTTCTCAAACTCCCGCTAATGCCCCACCTCCCCCGCCTCGTTCCCCATCCGTTATTTATTTATATACACACATTCTTTTTCTGCCTCTGTCCCTCTCACTATACCCTTTGCCCATCCTCTGGTTTCCCCCCTCCCCCTTTTCCTTCTCCCTGGGCCTCCTGTCCCATGATCCTCTCATATCCCTTTTGCCAATCAACTGTCCAGCTCTTGGCTCCATCCCTCCCCCTCCTGTCTTCTCCTATCATTTTGGATCTCCGCCTCCCCCTCCCGCTTTCAAATCTCTTACTAGCTCTTCCTTTCAGTTAGTCCTGACGAAGGGTCTCGGCCCGAAACGTCGATTGTACTTCTTCCTAGAGATGCTGCCCGGCCTGCTGTGTTCACCAGCAACTTTGATGTGTGTTGCTTGATATATTTCACTGCCGGTTTTAATGTTTCGATATACGTGGCTGGCACATGTTAGCGTGACGCGATTACATTGCCAGCGATGCAGGTTCAATTTCCACCGCTGTCAGTAAGGGGTTTATACATTCTCTGCTGAGGTTTCCTCCGGGTGCTCTGGTTTCCTCCGATATTCCAAAGGACGTACAGGTTGGTAAGTTCTGGGCATGCTCTTTCGCATGGTGACATATCTGTGCTGCCCCAGCTCAGTCTGGTCGTTGACACAAACAACACATTTCCCTGTGTATTTCAATGTACATGACCAACAAAGCTCATCTTTAAATCAGCCACATTCGAATGGTGGAGCATCAGTGATGGGCTGAATGAGTGAGCTTGGGCAATATTTTGCAGAAACAAACAGATTTAAGACTTTCAGGTGCAGGACATTTCTCTCCACAGATTTCACCCAGTGTTGAACCTAAACCATGCTGGTTTTGAAGCTAATGCCTCCAAAGTGCTGGGGGAACTCAGCAGGTCAGGCAGTATGTACGGAAATGAATAAACAGTCGATGTTTCAGGTCAAGACCCTTCTTCAGGACTGGAAAGGGAGGGGGAAAGTGCTAGAATAAGAACATGGAGGAGAGGTAAGGGTACAAGCTGGAAGCCAGCTGGGGGGGATGGAGTAAGAATTGGGGAAGAGGTAAAGGGCGGAAGAAGGAATCTGATAGGAGAGGAGAGTGGACCTTGGGAGAAAGGGAAGGTGGAGGGAACCAGGGAGAGGTGATAGGCAGGTGAGAAGAGGCAAGGAGGGAAGAATCGAAGAGATAAGGGAGAGGGTATAAAGTATTGAAAGCTGGAGAAATTGATGCCACCCAGCTGGAGGCTACTCAGATGGAATATGTGCATCTCCTCCAGAGTGACTTCCTCTTGGCAGTAGGGAAGGCCACGGACTGACATGTCGGAATGGGGAAGTTAGAATGTCTATTCTAATTGGTATCTCTTCACTGGCCTTTGCACCTCTCCAGAGCCAGCAAGTTCAAAGTGCAGGAATAATATCGGTTTCTATCGAACATAGTACAGCACAGTACAGGCACTTTGGCACACGATGTTTTAACCTCCTCCAAGGTAAGTTTAAACCTTTCCTCCCTATCGCCCTTCAATTCCCTTCTGCCACGCCACATTGAGCCTCTTCCACGCCCTGCCCTACAAACGATGGTAAAGGTGCAGAGCAGATCCATCAGGTGTTGCAGGGATGAGTGACGGACAGAATTGTTTAACATCAGTGCTTAAAACCACAGAGGAAGAGAGAGGGTCATTCATAACAGCAGAGGGAGTGGTGTCAATGTGAAAGTGTCACAGTCAACAAAATGGTGACTGAGAGGGAAGTAGAATAAACTCTGATGGGAAAATGATGTCTAGAGGGAGCTAAGATAAGAGGAAGTGAACAATTAAAGATTTTTTCATGTGTACATCAAAACACACAGTGATACGTGTGGTTTAGTGTTGACAGCGGACACAGTCCAAGGATGTGCTGGGGGCGGCCCACAAATGTTACCACCTTTCCAGTGTTAACATAGCACGCTCATACCTCACTAACCCCAACCTTGACCTGTAGAATGTGGGAGGAAACCAGAGCACCTGGAGAAAACCCACATGGTCACAGGGAGAACGTATGAACTCCTCGCTGTCAGCAGCAGGAATCAAACCCTGACTGATGATTGTCAGCACTTTAATGCAGTTGCATTAACTACTGTGTGGACAACCCACCCCTTCGTTGTGCAGACACTGTGGGCCAGGTGGTGTCCTATCATCCTGTCCTTATTTAGCAGCCGACGTACTGGAGTGTAAACACAGCCGGACATCGACCCCGTGCAGTTTGTACACAGTGAATGAAACCATGGGTGTGTGTTCATAACACCTCTCCTAAAAGAGAAGGAATATTGTGGGAGAATCTGGCAGGAGGCCCGGTGCACCGGCAGGAATGAGAGGCTTCAGAAGCACACAGGTCACGGATCACACGTAGTGGCAGGTAGCATAACAGCGACCCAGGTTCAATTCCGACGCTGTCTGGAAGGAGTATGTACATTCCTCCTGTGACATTCAGAAGTCATACAGGTGGTAATGGGTGGCAATGGACCAGAAGGGCCTGTTACCCCAGCTGTCGAAACTGGGGTTCAGCCCTATAAAGCACAAAATCTGAGTGAACTAAATTTAAACAAGGGATCACGTTGCACAGGGGCAGCAAGGAAGTCTTATAATCCTCATTGCAATGCAGGAGAGCCCTCATCAACCCTATACATATGCCGAGCCAGCAGGGTTAGCACACTGACCAGTGGGGTACAATGGCTTAGAACTTTATTGCCTGGAGCACGGGAGAATTGATGAGGGGTATTGACAGAGTAAATGCAAGCAGGCGTTTTCCACTGAGTAGGTTATGGGTTAAGCATGAAACCTTTAAGGGGAACTGCTTGACTCATCGGCTAGTGCGAATGTGGAACAAGCAGTTGCTGTGGGGTGGTGATTTAAGTGAAGTTGCGAGGGTGGAGGGCTAGGGTCCGGGTGCAGAATAACAGCTCAGCGAGGGGCAGAAGGGCGTTTCTCTACTGTTATGCTCTGTGCCCCCTGCCCCTGTACACATGTAGAGCACTCTGTAATCTCCCAGATACCGGGAAAGCTTCTCCCCACATCGCCCGAGAACCAGTGAACCACTCCCGACACTCCGCTCTTCTCCCCCTGAGACGACGGGAAAATCCCACCCTCTCCCCACACCGGTACACGCAGTCTCACCGGGTGACACTGTGTTCTCCACCAACCAGGCACAATGAGGATCGAGAAGCCAGACAGATCTGTCCAACACTTTTATTACAAACAACACAATTAATGCAGATTAAAAAAAAAACAAATCCCAACATAACAGATCGTTGCATAGAGTCAAGTCAGGAACTGCTGGTCATGACTACCTCTCCCTCACCGACACACTTACCCCCAATGCAACCGCATCCACCACCCTTCTCATTTGTAAAGTTCAGTCGCAACCGACCCCGCTGGTATGAAGAGCACCGACCACCTTGCTGCTGACGCAGGGGAACTCGTCACACTTCAGCAACAAACATCAGGACCGCCCTCTGTTCAGGGTCGGCCTGAGTAAGGAACAGGACTCAATCTCATTCTTTGGACTCTCCTCATTTCAGCTGGCCAGATCTACACTTCCATGCCCACTGTGTAAACAGCAATGAATCAGCGACTGAGACTGGGGGAACACACGCTAAATGCCGGAGGAACTCAGCAGGCCAAGTAGCATCTGTGGAGTCCAGATAAGGGGTCACACGTCGACTGCGTATTCCTCCAGTATTTTGCATGCGCCAGTCTGGATTTCCAGCATCTGTAGAATCTGTGTTTATGACTGGACTGGGTATTTACTCTCCTCTCACTCCATGTGTGGATGGCCGGCAGTCAGTGGTCCTCGCACGCTCTCCATCCGCGCTGGGCTGAGGGCTGAGCGTCGAACTAGCAATGGGCAAATGCTAAACAGAACGGCAAGGTTCCCACCTGATGCGCCGCAAGGTGTGGAAGAAACATTCATTCATTCCAGGCCTGTCATCCCTTCCAATGGGGAAGGACTCAGATGACAAAGATGATCGAAGGAGTTAACTGGTGGAGTGGGAAAAGAAGGAAACATAACCTTTCACAGGGGATGTCAAGCTAAGACTACAAGACTAAGACTTAGGAGCAGAAATAGGCCATTCAGCCCATCGAGCCTGCTCTGCTATTCCACCGTGGCTGATTTATTATTCCTCTCAACCCCATTCTTTGGCCTTCTCCCTGTAACCTTTGAGGCCCTGACTAATCAAGAAGCTATCAAGCTCTGCTTTCAAAAGGTCCAATAAGTATTCCCCGACATGCGGATTGTGGAGGGTAGGGGACAAGAAAACTACAACTTTCTCAGGGCAGAAATGGCTAATATGGGGGGGGGGGGTTCACCTCATTTTCAGGTGACTGGAGGAAAGTACTGGGCGGGGAGGGGATGTCAGGGGTGCGTTCTTTACATGGAACAGCCTGCTGGGGTGGTGGTACAGATACATTCGGGACATTTCAGAGATTCTTAGAAAGGCACATGGATGATAGAGAAATGGAGGGCCATGCGAGGGGGAAAAAGGACAGCAGAATATTGCGGGCTGAAGGGCCTGTAATGTTCTATGTTTTAAGTGCATTGATAGCATTTCTTCAAAGTTAGCTCAAGGGTTACAGTTGAGTCATTTACTCTGCTCTTTCATTCAGCAACAGGCATGTCAGGAACAAGCCTGGTTTAGACTCATGTCAGAGAAAGGGCGGACGTGATTGTGGAGTTCTGCGGTTACTCCTACTCGAACATCCAGTCATCAGAGAGAGCCCCGACATTGCTCAGCAGAGTTTGGTTAGATTTCCACAAAATTTTGGTTAGTCATCCCCCGGGATCAATAAAGTATGACTACTACTACTACTACTACTACAAACAGTCCGAAAGGCACCGTGATGGACTTTGATCCACCTCCCTCGGTTGTTACACTGAGGGGCCTCTGTTTTCTTCTCACCGAGCTACCTACTGAAGACAGGGAGAAGGATCACCACACCATGACATGGCCCTGGGACCTGGAAAACCCAAGGGGCAGGCAGTGGCCATTTGGCCCCCCGAGCCTGCTCTGCCATGTAAATACTGAACGGCCTTTTGGTACATTGGCCTTTATTAATCAAAGTATTGAGTATAAGAGCTGGAATGTTATGATGAGGTTGTATAAGGCATTGGTGAGGCCGAATCTGGAGTATTGTGTTCAGTTTTGGTCACCAAATTACAGGAAAGATATAAATAAGTTTGAAAGAGTGCAGAGAAAGTTTACAAGGATGTTGCTGGGACTTGAGAAACTCAGTTACAGAATAATTAGGACTCTATTCCCTGGAGCGTAGAAGAATGAGGGGAGATTTGATAGAGGTATATAAAATTATGATGGGCATAGATAGAGTGAATGCAAGCAGGCTTTTTCCACTGAGGCAAGGGGAGAAAAAAACCAGAGGACTTGGGTTAAGGGTGAGGGGGGAAAAGTTTAAAGGGAACATTGGGGGGGGCTTCTTCACACAGAGTGGTGGGAGTGTGGAATGAGCTGCCAGGCGAGGTGGTAAATGCGGGTTCTTTTTTAACATTTAAGAATAAATTGGACAGATACATGGATGGGAGGTGTATGGAGGGATATGGTCCGTGTGCAGGTCAGTGGGACTAGGCAGAAAATGGTTCGGCACAGCCAAGGGCCAAAAGGCCTGTTTCTGTGCTGTAGTTTCTATGGTTTCTATGGCCTCAATAGAGTGGATGTGGAGCAGAGGGCACAGCCTCAGAACAGAGGGGTGTCCATTTAGAACAGAGATGAGGAGGAATTTCTTTTGCCATAGGGTTGTGAGTCTGTGGAATTCATTGTTGTAGACAGCTGTGGAGGCCAAGTTGCTGGGTATATTTAAAGCAGAGGTGGATAGGTTCGTAGTCAGGTAGTCAGGCGGGAGAATGGGGTTGACAGAGATAATATATCAGCCATGATGGAGTGGTAGAGCAGACTCAATGGGCTGAATGGCCTAATTTTGCTCCTACGTCTTGTGGTATTAGTAATGAGGTTACAACTGATGCTGTGCCTCCACTTCCTGCTAGATACCCCAATCTTTCAACTCTGAGTTCAGCTACCTATCAACATCAGTGTTAGACGTTGCCTCTCTGGGGTAGAGAGAATGTTAAAGATTTATTGCCTGAGTTAGGAAGGGCCTCTCCTCAGTAGTACCCCTTATTTGGAGTGTCCCAATCCTCTACTTCGCTCATTCGAAGGAGAACAGGCCCCAACATCTCCAGTCACCCAGGTAGGACAAGTGTGGGACTTTCTGTAGATTAAACTCCAAATAGCACTGAATACTTAAAAGAAAAACAAGGACCAACTGAGGAAAGCACAAAGTGATTACATTCCCTGATAAACACTCCTCCAGACCACCATGAAATTGAATTAATTTTTTTTCCTAGAGAGATTGTCTTGGTTACAGAAATTAGATAAAGATACAAAATGCTGGAGGAACTCGGCAGGTCAGGCAGCATCTATGGAGAGGAATAAACGGTCGATGTTTCGGGCTCAGACCCTCCGTTCATTAGGACTGGAAAGGAAGGTGGCAGAAGCCAGTCCGATCCAATCCTGATGACGGATCTCGGCATGAAACGTCGACTGTTTACTCATCTCCATAGAGTTCCTCCAGCTCCTTGTTACTCCAGATGTAACGTAGCTGGATGAGTGAATGGGCTCAGGTGGCAAATGACTTCTGTCTGCTGCCAGCCAAGAGGAATCTAAGAGGGAGGGGTGTGGTGGGGAGGAGGCGGCTGTGGTCTGTGGGAAGGGGGGGGGGTAAGAAAGGTTATGCGCAGTACAGATGGTGAGGGCAGGGGAGATTCTTACTGAGGACAAGATGGTAACCCACATGGACCCAGCAGCCACTCTGGCTCCAACCAATTTCTTGTCCTGTTGGTCTTTTCTATGACTACAAAACACTACTGAACATTAACATCGTTCCATTTGGTTGTATATATCGTCCGTAGAGTCAGATGACGATAAACCTGAACTTGAAGTGGAAGGGCTGAACGTGGGCAGAGGGACTTGGCACATCTCTGGGTCAGACTGTCCTTCAACTCTGCAAAACCAAGCCTGCACACTGCACAAAGACACATGGCTAAATAATAAATTACACAATTTTAAAAAATCACAAATTTCGGCATATATACAGAGAGACAGCGAGGCTGATTAACAAGTTGGCGTTTTTGTTACACATTCACCCTGCTCACTGACAACTCGAGTGAAATTGCAACTTGGCAGCGATTCTACACTTTGGGAGGACACAGCTGCTCGTCTTTCTCCCTTCTTTGTCTTTTAGAGCTGGGCTGTGCCAGCAATTTTGACAATATGGAACAGGTCCAATTCTCAGCCTAGTGACCTTATTGCAGAGAAGGCTTTGCCCCAAACTTAGCACTGCAGTCAGGAACTCTTGATTCGAAATTAAAAGACAAAAACATAATATTAAAATACAACATGAGCTGTACAAAAGATAATGCACGCACACACACACCCCAATGAGCAGGTCTACATGATAAAAGTCGAGCATGTCGACAGTGAAACCTCCATCCTCTGCTCCATAGTCACAAAACTGCAAACACACTTCGATAGGTTTTTATGAACTTCTCCTCAAAAGTGAGTAAGCATTTCCAGACAATTAAACTGGGACCAATATGAACCTGTTGACTGTGCCTGGACAGGATATATTTAATGAAATTGAATACAGTGGATTCCAGTTAATTGGGCCATTTGTTAATCAGGGCAGCCAATTATTTGGGACAACTCTTAAAGAACAAAAACTAATCAAGAAAATAGCCCGCTTTTCCCTGCGTTTATTTGACCATAAGACATAGGAGCAGAATTAGGCCATTCAGCCCATCGAGTCTGCTCTGCCATTTCATCATGGCTGATCCATTTCTCTCTCAACCCCAATCTCTTGCCTTCTCTCCATAACCTTTCACGCCCTGACAAATCATTTGGGACACCAGGCCACTAAACTGGAGCAGGAGACTGTCGCTGAACAGTCTTGCTCACTGTGGTTTCAAGCATTCAGGCTTGGAGATGCCAGAAAAGTCATGGCATGAAAATGAAACAATTTCACTACTTCAACAAGTTAGGCACTATGAAGAATCTGAAGGCATCAACAATGAAAATGAAGATTTGGAGGATGCATTGATCGAAAGCATTATATGGAGGCAGTCCATTATCTGAACCAGGTGTCTGTGCTGATTTTGTACATTTACACTTAATAAAAAGAACACGGCTGTGTACACTGGATGAATTCCTCTGTCGATAACTATTAGGAACTAATACAGTTTTTTTTAGTACTGTAGTGCTATTGATAGTGTTCTGATTTGTTCTGTATTTCATTTAAATACACAATTTGTTACTCAGTTAAACTGTAGTTCATCTTTTTAACTATTTCCATGAAACATCAGTTAATAGGGGCAGCTGCTTATTGGGACAAAATGTACTTGGTCCTGATGTGTCCCAATGAATGGGAATCCACTGTAATTTGACCAGACTTCCTGCTGTGCAGATCAGCTCAGTAAACCTGTCCAGTTCTCCTGTGCCGGATCAGCTGGGCCCGTGTCATAACTTGGAATCTTTGCAAGTGTAGAAGTGACGATTCCAGCCGTCACCTTCGCAGTACTTTGGAATTCTACAAAGCGTGTGGGTGCTGGGACTGCACTGGTATTTCTGTTCCACTCTGTAACCCTGTGAACCGAAACCCAACCCTGTGAATACAACGTACGCTCCAGATAACCACACCAACGTGGTCATAACTGCTGTACAGTGCACAGAACTGAATACATGTGATGGGGCAGGATGACAAATTTCCCCAGCTGTCAATTCCCTCACGTCCAATAAAACAGTGCTGGGCTTTCTCCCCATGGAATTGCTTCTCCCCAAGCAGAACTTCTTCACAGTCAAATGCCGATGGAATTAGCTGAAATTAGTGCAAAGTCGATGGAATGTTGGTCGTCCTGCCCCACCCCACCTCAACCCCCCCCCCAGGGTTCATACAAGGACCCGCCTTCCGGGTGGCAAGGCACTGCTGGCCACAGTTCAGAAGTGTGAGGCCCCAACACCAGAAGGTGCTGGGAGGCCTTTCCCTTTGTAGCCTCCAAACACAATCCTATCCACCCAGCACCCACTATTGCCCGTAAAAGGCGGCGGAAAGCAGAGTTGCCGGGGGCTGTAAGGGAAGAAGGTGCGGAGAAAACAACGAAGAAAAAACCTCAGGCCCCCACCCCCCACCACCCCGAATAAGTTTGTTTCAAGGAGAGTCAGAGGCTTCCACCGCTACACTTCGCCTTCTGTGGAAAGGAAGAGGGGGTCCTTGCTGCTGGGTGCGGTGACCGTCTGCGGACGCGGCTGAAGCCCGCCTGGGCTGGGTGGCCTGCCGGCTCCGCTGTGGGAGTGGAAGGAGCTGGTCCTGTTGTCCTGGGGCTGGCGGAGGGAGGGCGGCACAGAGGAGCTCTTAATCTGGATGATCTTGGTGTCCATCACCTCACAGTCGATCTGCATCATCACCTCGTAACCCTGCGTCGTGTTGTACAGGCTCTCTGGAGGGGGGGCACACGTACCATACCATCAGACACTGACTGCACACTTTCAAAACGCAGGTACATCATTAAAGAACATAGAACTTCGCCCAGCACAGGCCCTTCGGCCCACAATGCTGTGCCAACCTTTTAACCAACTCTGAGATCAATTTAACCCTTCCCTCCCACATAACCCTCCATTTTTCTGTCATCCACATGTTTATCTTGGAGTCTCTTAAATGTCCTTAATGTATCTGCCTCTACTACCAACCTCGGCAGCTCGTTTCATGCACTCACCACTCTCTGTGTAAAAAAGAAACCCCTGACAGCCCCCCTATAATTTCCTCCAATCACTTTAAAATTATGCCCTCTTATATTAGCCATTTCAGCTCTGGGAAAAAAAGTCTTCTGACTGTTCATTCCATCTGTATCTCTTATCATCTTGGGCACCCGATCAAGTCACCTCTCATCCTCCTTCTCTCCAAAGAGAAAAGCCCCAGTTTGTTCAACCTACCCTCACAAGTCATGCTCTCTAGTCCAGACTGCTGCCCGACCTCCTCTAGCAGATTGTTTCTTGCTGCAGATTCCAGTACCTGCCATCTCTTCTGTCTCCTTATCTTGTAAGTGCACTGTGTAGCACAACTACAGAGCGTGGGCACAGGACAGCAGGGACCGCCACCACCCAGAACACGCTTCCCCTCGCTGCCACCATCAGGCAGGAGATACAGGAGCCTCAGGACTCACACCACCAGGTTCAGAAACACTTATCAGACTCTTCAACCAGAGAGGACAACTTCACTCACCCCAACAATGAACGGTTCCCTCACCAACGGACACACTTTCAAGGACTCTTTATTTCACGTTCTTGCTATTTGTTGCTTATTTATTTACTTATAACAATTTTTTTCCCTTTTTGTATTGCACAGATTGCTGCATTTTGCACACCAGTTGTTTGTCCATTTTGTTCAATGATTCTATTATGTCTCTTGGATTTACTGAGCATGCCCCAAGAGAAAGAGTCTCGGCTTGTATAAGGTGACATCCATGTACCTCGCTAATAAATCTACTGTGAACTTTGCAACAGCAACCGAGCTTTTGTGATTGAACTAATTTCCCAAACTCTCAATGCAATGACTTCGACGGCACAAAACTCCTGTGCCGTGCCAATATGGATTTTGGGACGGTCTGGTGAAAGAAGCCACTGAAATAAAACTAGAGGAAAAGAACTTTAACAAAGATGAAGGTCTCACTCTACAGGGATGTGATGTTGAGGCTCTCTAAGGCGCTGGTGAGACCTCACTTGGAGTACTGTGGGCAGTTTTGGTCTCCTTATTTAAGAAAGGATGTGCTGACGTTGGAGAGGGTACAGAGAGGATTCACTAGAATGATTCTGGGAATGAGAGGGTTAACATATGAGGAACGTTTGTCCGCTCTTGGACTGCATTCCTTGGAGTTTAGAAGAATGAGGAGGGACCTCATAGAAATATTTCGAATGTTAAAAGGCAGGACAGAGTGACAGAGTGGATGTGGCAAAGTTGTTTCCCATGATGGGGGAGTCTAGTACGAGAGGGCATGACTTAAGGATTGAAGGGCGCCCATTCAGAACAGAAATGCGAAGAAATTTTTTTAGTCAGAGGGTGGTGAATCTATGGAATTTGGTGCCACAGGCAGCAGTGGAGGCCAAGTCATTGGGTGTATTTAAGGCAGAGATTGATAAGTATCTGAGTAGCCAGGGCATCAAGGGTTATGGTGAGAAGGCGGGGGAGTGGGACTAAATAGGAGAATGGATCAGCTCATGATAAAATGGCGGAGCAGACTCGATGGGCCGAATGGCCTACTTCTGCTCCTTTGTCTTATGGTCTACATAAGAACTGGAATTCGATTGCAAAAAAGGGTGGGAGAGTGGAAAGCTGATTAGATGAGGACTAATCAGTCAGGAGGAGCAGAATACAGTGGTATAAGCACCACCTGGCTAGACACGGCCCAGGCATCATCCCTGAAGAAGATGGCAGAGTTTGTAATTGAAACTTCAGTTAGAATCGATACCTGTACCTGACGTGAAGAGCTTATTCTTCAGATGTACCAGGAAAGCAAGAGATCCTTTTCGGTAGAACCTCCTTTAGCAGCAATAACCTTCACCAAACATTTCCTGTAGCTGCTGATCAGACTTGTACGATGGTGAGGAGGAACTTTAGACCAATCCTCCACTGTTTCAGTTCATCAATATTTCTGGAACACCTTGCATGAACAGCTCACTTCAGCTCATTCCACAGCATCTCAGGGTTAAGGTCTGAACTCTGACTTGGCCATTGCAAATTGTAAATTTTCTTCATTTTAAACTATTCCTTTGGTGATTTGCTCTTGTGTTTTGGACCATTGTCTTCTTACATCATCCAACTTCTATTAAGCTTCAGGTGACGGACCAATACCCTGATATTGTTCTGTAAAATGTCTTGATACAATATTGAATTCATTGTTCTCTCAATAATTGCAAGCTGTCCGGGCCCTGAGGCAGCAAAGCAGCCCCAAACCATGATGCTTCTTCCACCGTGCTTCACTGTTGGGATGAGGTTTTAGTGCTGGTGTGCAGTGTCCTTTTTCCTCCAAAATAGAGGTGGCATTTCTGCCAAAAACTTCAACTTTTGTCTCATCTGTCCACAGACCATTGTCCTAGAAGGGTTATGGAACATCCAGGTAATCTTTTGCGAACTTCAGATGAGCAGCAATGTTTTGATTGGAGAGTAGTGATTTCCTTTGTGGTGTCCTTCCATGAAGAACCATTCTTGTTCAGTGTTTTTCTTATAGTGGACACATGAAAAGAGACCTTAGCAAGTTCTAGAGATTTCTGCAGGTCTATTACTGTTATCCTTGGGTTCTTTATCACCTCCTTCAGCATGGCACATTGTGCTCTTGGTGCAATCTTTGCAGGATATTCCTAGGGAGAGTAGCAACAGTACTGGGTTCCCTCCATTTGTAGATAATTTCTTTTACTGTAGTCAGGTCTTCAGAATTGCTTTTCTAGCCTTTTGCAGCTTCATGCATCACTACAATTCTTCTTCCAGGGCCCTCTGAAAGCCGTTTTCATCGGGGCACGGTGTACATAATCAAATATTTTTTGAAAAAAGCTCTGTCAGTAACCGACTTTTTTTATATATTTAGGTCAGGGCACCTCTACAACCCACAGCTCCAATCTCATCTCATTGATTGGAACACCTGATTCCAAATCGCTTTTGTAGAAAGCATTACCCCAGAGGTTCACATACGTTTTGAACCTAGGCTGTGATTGTTTAAATGGTGCACTCAGTATTGATGAGTAGTAGTACAACTGTCTGCGTGTTATTAGCTTAAGCAGATTGTGTTTGTCTATTATTGTGACTGAGATGAAGATCAGACCACATTTTATGAGTAATGCAGAAAATCAGGTAACTGCAAAGGGTTCACAAACTTTTTCTTGCAACTGTATATACTTACTGTAATTCACTGTTTTTCACCTCTATTCCTGCTGCAACAAAGTTAATAAGTTTCATGTCATATGCCAGTGATATTAAACCTGATTCTGATCAATCTAACTCTTCCCTCCTATATAGTCCTCCATTTTTCTTTCTGAGAAATATCTTAATATTTCTAATTATCTCTTAAATATCCATAAGGCACCTGCCTCTCACATCACCCTCAGCAGTGCGTTCCACACACCCAGCACTCTCTGTATAGAAAAACGACCTCTGACATCCCCCTGCACGTTCCTCCAATCACTGTAAAATTATGATCATTGTATTAGTGATTTCCTGGGGAAAGCATCTCCGCCTGTTCACTCGATGTATGCCTCATCATCTTGTACACCTCTATCAAGTCACCTCCGATCCTCCCTCATTCCAAAGAGAAAAGCCTTGGATTCCTTAACCTATCATAAGATAAGCTCTTGGATCCTGGTAAAGCTCCTCTGCACCCTCTCTAAAGCGTCCACATTCTTCCTATAAGTCATAGTCATACTTTATTGAGGTGATCAGAACTGAACACAATACTCCTCTAACCAGCCCTTCATAGAAATTAAGTTATGCCCCTCGAGTTAGCCATATTCACCACATATTAGCCACAGATAAGCTGATATTCAGCCCCGCTTTAAAGTGATGCACAAGGTGGGGTACCCAGAGCAGGGCAAAATGCATACCATTGACTGGCATAGCTGGCATGACCAGAGACATCTTTGGCCGGTTGGTCTTGTTGTGACTGATGGCAGGCAACAGCAGATGGTCCTGCAGAGAGGAGAGTACAAAATGAGGATGTAAGAGACCGCCTGATCACACCAACAACACACGAAGAAACTGAACGTGCTGGGTAGGTTGTGACAAGTGTTGTGGACCACTAAAACTGGGTTAGATGGAATCTGTAACTGGGAAATATAGAGATCTTTATTCTCACATCAAACCTCCAGTAGAGAGAGAGAGTGTATCCAGGAGAATTCAACAGAACCCCTCTCTCCGACATGATGTTTTATGCTTCTTCAACACTAAGATAATGATAATTCAGTAACCATAATTCAAACTCCTGTCCTATAATCATGATGCTTTACGCCCAGGTGAGTTATGCACTCTTTGAAAGGGAGAATCAAACTACATCTGTGTGAACCCCTGGTGACTCTGTGATCTCTGTCTCAGAGGCCAACGTCGGAGGGTGAACTCTCATGATGACGTACCTTGAAAACCTGTGCCAACCAAATGGCAGGTGTGCTAAAGGACATTTTCAATCTCTCTCTGCTGCAGTCAGAGGTTCCCAGCTGTTTCGAAAGGGCGATAATCATAGCAGTGCCCACGAAGAGCAGGATGAACAGGCTCAACATCCCACTGCAAATTGTCTATCGCCACAAAGTCTACAGTAAATACAATCTCATTGGCTCTCCACTTATCCTTGGATTACCCGGACAATAGCAATACCTATATCAGGCTCAGTGTTCAACCCAATCATACCCTCAATTCTAATCAACAAGCTCCAAAACCTGGGTCTCTGTCCCTTCCCCTGTAAGACTTCCTCACCAGAAGACCACGGTCTGTGCAGGTTGGAAATAACATTTGCTCCTAACTGACAGTCAACACTAGTGTATCTCAAGGATAGTGCTTGACTCACTTCTCTGCTCTCTCTACACCCATGGCTAGGCACAGCTCAAATGCCATCTATAAATTTGCCGATGACATGACTATTCTTGGCAGAATTTTGGATGGTGACAAGGAGGCGTACAGGAGCAAGATAAATCTGCTGGTTGAGTGGTGTTGCAGCAACAACTTGGCTCTCAGCATCCATAAGACCATGGAATTGATTGTGGACTTCACAAAGGGGAAGTTGAGGGAACACACTCCAATCCTCATTGAGGAATCAGAAGTGGAAAGGGTGAGCAGTTTCACATTCCTGGGTGTCAACATCTCTGATGATCTGTCCTGGGCCCAATATATTGATGCAATTACAAAGAAGGCACGACAGCAACGATATTTCATCAGGAGTTGAGGAGACTTGGTATATCTCCAAAGGCTCGTGCAGATTTCCACAGATGTACTACGGAGAGCATTCTAACTGATTGCATCACTGTTTGTTATGGATGCAGCACTGCACAGGGTCGGAACAAGCTGCAGAAAGTTGTAAATTCAGCCAGCTCTGTCACAGGTACAAATCTCCCCAGCAACACACAGGAAATGCTGGAGGAACTCAGCAGGTCAGGCAGCATCTATGGAAATGAATAAACAGGCCGTGACCCTTCTTCAGGACTGAAAAGGAATGGGGAAGATACCAGAATAAAAAGGAGAGGGGAGCTAGAAGGTGACAGGTGAAGCCAGGTGGGACGAAGGGCTGGAAGAGAAGGAAGCAGATAGGAAAGGAGAATGGTCCGCAGGAGAAAGGAAAGAGTAGGAGACCCAGAGGGAGGGAGACAGGTGAGAAGAGGTAAGAGGCTAGAGTGGGGAATAGAGGGGGAGGGAAGATTTAATTTTACCATAAGGAGAAATCAATATACACGGTTGGAGACTACCCAGATGGAACACAAGGTGTTGCTTCTCCACCCCGAGGGCGGCCTCATCTTGGTACATGGAACGAGATGTCGGAGTGGGAATGGGAATTAAAACGTTTGGCCACCGGACAGTTCTGCTTGTGGCAGATGGAGCAGAGGTGTTCGACCAGGCAGTCCCCCATTTAGGGATGGGTCTCACCACTGTGGAGGGGGCCACGCTGTGAGCACTGGAAACAGGTGACCCCAGCAGATTTGCAGGTCAGCCAGCATCTCACCTGGAAGGACTGTTTGAAGACCTGAATGGAGATGATGGAGAATGGAGGAGGTGAATGAGAAGGTGTATTGCTTAGGCCAGTTGCAAGGATAAGTGCCCGGAGGAAGGTCAGTGGGGAGGGACAAATGGACAAGGGAGTTAGGGAGGGAGTGATACAGGCGGGAGGAGAGAGAGCAGCCTGCCACGTGTGTGCAGCCCTCCGGTGAAAAATGATATCGTATCCATTAAATAGGGGCTGTGGATAATTCTGATTTGATGGAGACGGACGTGAAAGCACAGAGGAACATCTGGAAGAATTTCTGAAACGCCAGTTCACTGCTGTTGTTACTGCGTGATCGGGAATCTTTTGGAGGGAAGGCTTCAAAATCCCTGGCTTTGTCTGCTGTTGGCGACCGAGATGGAGGTCGAATCGTTCGGATAGAGATAGTGCTCAGTACTCGGTGTCGGAGCGCTGATCAGAGCTCGAAGTTTTCGGATGTCTCAGAGTCGGACTGTGGTTGGGCGTGGCAGGGAGAGTTTTTCTTCCTTCTCCCGTCTGGGTGAGATGTAGGACATTTGAGAGACTTTGAACTTTTTACTGTGCTCATGGACTTCTTCATCAAGTTATGGTATTGTTGCACTGTTGTAACTATATGTTATAATTATGTGGCTTTGTTAGGTTTTTTTCAGTCTTGGTCTGTCCTGTGTTTTGTGATATCACACCGGAGGAAATATTGCATCATTTCTTAATGCATGCATTACTAAATGACAACAAAAGAGGACTGCGTGTCTTCATAATCTAAATCTAAATCACTGTGGAAAGCAGAGAAGGTGGGGAGGTAAAGATATGTTTAGTGGTAAGATCCCTTTGGAGATTGCAACAGTTGCCGAGAATCCCTTTGGAGATGGTGGATGATGTGTTGAATGCGGAGGCTCATGGGTTGGTAGGCAAGGACAAAATGAACTGTTACAGGTAAAGTGATGGGAAGATGGAATCACAGAGAATGCTTGGGAAATGGAGGAGATGTAGGTCAGGGCAGCATCAATAGTGGAAGAAGGGAAAGACCCGTTCTTTGAAGGAGGAGGACATCTCTGATGTCCTGGAAAAGAAAGCCACATCCTAAGAACAGATGCAGTGGAGGCAAAGGAACTGAGAAACGGAAATGGCATTTTTACAGGAGATAGGATGGGAAAACGTATAGTTAAGATAACCATGGAAATTGGTAGTTATAAAAGATGTTGGTTAACAGTTTGTCTCCAGAGATGGAGACAGAGAGGTCAATGTGTCAGAAATGGACCAAGTGAATTTAAGGGCATAGTGGAAGCTAGAGGCAAAGTTGATGAAATTGACGAGCTCAGCATGGGTGCATGAAGCAACACCAATACAGTCATCAATGTAGCAGAGGAAGAGCTGGGCAGCATTACCTGGGAAGGCCTGGAACATGGACTGTTCTACACAGCTAACGAAGAGGCAGGCATAGCTGGGCCCACGTGGGTGCCCTTAGCTACCCCTTGAGTCTGGAGAAAGTGGGAGGAGCCAACACAGAAGCGGTTGAGGGTGAGGGCCAGTTCTGCCAGATGGAGGAGGGTGGAGTTGGAGGGGGACTGGTTGGTTCTTTTACTGAGAAGGAAGTGGAGAGCTTTGAGGCCTTCCTGATGGGGTATAGAGTATAGGGACTAGCCTCCTCGGCTTTGAGGACACCTTCAAAAGGTAATCCCTCAAGAAAATGTCATCCATCATTAGGCACCCAGAACATGCCTTCCTGTCATTGCTACTGTCAGGGAGCAGGTAAAGGAGCCTGAAGACCCAACTCAACATTTCAGGAACAGCTTCTTTCCTCCCGCCATCAGATTTCTGAATGGACAATGAATCCATGAACATTACTTCACTATTTTTTGTTCTCTTTTTGCACTACTTTCTTAATTTAATTACCTGTATATATATTTTTCTCATTATAATTTATAGTTTTTTATTATTGCCATGTACTGCTGCCGCAGACCAACTAGTTTCACGACATATGTCAGTGATGTTAAAGCTGATGCTGAATGTACTCAGGTAAATTTACGGAAGTACATTTTTACAATGGTAGCAAATCCCAACTAGCAAACTCCTTTGAATATTCAGTACTGATGTTTGCTCTACAAGCCTCTAAGCACAAACTCGAGCACCCAGAATGTATCCCTTGTGTTGCAGTGTTGTGGGACGGCTCCATCAGGATACAACTGACCAGGTTAAATGACACAACAGATCTGTAAACTGTGCATTACACGATGGGGATCTCTAACAATAGCAGGAAACATTCATCTATTATCTGTAGTTTCATGGGACAGAGTCTGAATGTCCCACTCCCAGTGATTGACTTCACCAGCCACAAAGTATCAGTTGGAAGTTCAATTTGTGCACAGCTTTTATTTGCTGAAGACTGTTTCTGATTTGACTTTTCATTTGAATGACAGAACCCCAGAATAGTTACCCTTCGAAAAGAAACCACGTAGAAGGTGTCTTCCCTCCTGTCGATAGCGTCCATGAAATCGTAGTAACTCTGCTCCGGGCTCTGGTACACCTGCAGCTGACTGGAGGTCAACCTGTTCAGCAAAAAGAACAATGAGGCAATGGGACACAGTGCACAGGAAAGGTGAAGGGCACTCCGCATGCTCTCAGTTCCAGTCACCTCATTACTGGAAGGATGTGGAAGCTTAAGAGAGGGCACAGAGGAGATTTAACAGGATAGACCTAGATTAGAGATCATGTCTCATGATCCTGCACAGGTCCAGAGTGGAGCTTGAAAAACCCAGACTCCATAAAAGAGAGGCACCGTCTAGCGGGGCGGTCATCGTATATGCAACGAAGAGGATGGGAACAGTAATAGGGGACACTAAAGTTGGGGGGAGAGATGGGTGATTCTGTTGATGTGAAAAAGAAACAGTTGTTAGTTTGCCTCCCAAGTGCTGCCATCCTCTTCATTGCATATACGATGACCGCTCCGCTAGACGGTACCTCTCTGTCAAGGTCTGCGATGTTTCTGAACATGTCCACAATATCCTGAAAAGGGAGGGTGAGCAGCCAGAAGTCGTGGTACAAATTGGTACCATCGACACAAGTAGAAAAAGGGAGGGGGTCCTGAAAACAGAATACAGGCAGATAGGAAGGAAGCTGAGAACCAGGACCTCAAGGGTAGTACAAACAACAGGAATTCTGCAGATGCCGGAAATTCAAGGAACACACATCAAAGTTGCTGGTGAACGCAGCAGGCCAAGCAGCATCTGTAGGAAGAGGTACAGTCGACGTTTCAGGCCGAGACCCTTCGTCAGGACTAACTGAAGGAAGAGTGAGTAAGGGATTTGAAAGTTGGAGGGGGAGGGGGAGATCCAAAATGATAGGAGAAGACAGGAGGGGGAGGGATGGAGCCAAGAGCTGGACAGGTGATAGGCAAAAGGGGATACGAGAGGATCATGGGCCAGGAGGTCCGGGAAGAAAGACAAGGGGGGGGGGGGACCCAGAGGATGGGCAAGAGGTATATTCAGAGGGACAGAGGGAGAAAAAGGAGAGTGAGAGAAAGAATGTGTGCATAAAAATGAGTAACAGATGGGGTACGAGGAGGAAGTGGGGCCTTAGCGGAAGTTAGAGAAGTCGATGTTCATGTCATCAGGTTGGAGGCTACCCAGACGGAATATAAGGTGTTGTTCCTCCAACCTGAGTGTGGCTTCATCTTTACAGTAGAGAAGGCCGTGGATAGACATGTCAGAATGGGAATGGGATGTGGAATTAAAATGTGTGGTTCTGGGAGATCCTGCTTTCTCTGGCGGACAGAGCGTAGATGTACAGCAAAGCGGTCTCCCAGTCTGCGTCGGGTCTCGCCAATATATAAAAGGCCACATCGGGAGCACCGGACGCAGTATATCACCCCAGTCGACTCACAGGTGAAGTGTTGCCTCACCTGGAAGGACTGTTTGGGGCCCTGAATGCTGGTAAGGGAGGAAGTGTAAGGGCATGTGTAGCACTTGTTCCGCTTACACGGATAAGTGCCAGGAGGGAGATCAGTGGGGAGGGATGGGGGGGACGAATGGACAAGGGAGTTGTGTAGGGAGCGATCCCTGCGGAATGCAGAGAGAGGCGGGGAGGGAAAGATGTGCTTAGTGGTGGGATCCCGTTGGAGATGGCGGAAGATACGGAGAATAATATGTTGGACCCGGAGGCTGGTGGGGTGGTAGGGGAGGACTAGGGGAACCCTATTCCTAGTGGGGTGGCAAGAGGATGGAGTGAGAGCAGATGTATGTGAAATGGGGGAGATGCGTTTAAGAGCAGAGTTGATAGTGGAGGAAGGGAAGCCCCTTTCTTTAAAAAAGGAAGACATCTCCCTCGTCCTAGAATGAAAAGCCTCATCCTGAGAGCAGATGCGGCGGAGACGGAGGAATTGCGAGAAGGGGATGGCGTTTACCTCAAGGGTAGTAATCTTGGCATTGCTGCCTGTGCCACACGACAGTGAGGATAGGAATTGAATGAGGTGGCAGATAAATGCATGGCTGAAGAATCGGTGCAGGGGGCAGGGATTCCGATTTCTGGATCATTGGGACCACTTCTGGGGCCAATATGCCTGTACAGAAGGGAAGGGTTGCACTTGAATCGGAGGGGGACCAATATCCTTGCAGGCAGGTTTGATAGTGCTGTTGGGAGTGGTTTAAATTAATATGGCAGGGAGATGGGAACCAGGATGATAGAGCTGAGGTTGAGCCAGCAGGTTTACAAGTAGATGATGGGTGTAACATGAATGTAAGGAAGGACAAGCCAACCATTTCGTACAAATGCAGACTGAGGCAAAATTCAAAAAGGTGATGAACGTAGAACTTAAGGCGCTGTATTTAAATGCGCGTAGCATTCGGAGCTCGTGCGCAATTAGAAATTGGTCAGTATGACATTGTGTCGTGGCTGAAAGAAAGTCACACTGAGAGCTCAGTATCAAGGACATACTTCGTACTGAAAGGACAGGCAGGAGGGCACAGGCGGTGGTGTGGATCTGTTGGTAAGAGATGGAATTACATCTTTAGAAAGAGGTGACATAGGGTCAGAGAACGTCGAATCTTTGTGGGTGGAGTTAAGAAACCGCAAGTTTAAAAAAACCATTATGGGAATCATACATAGATCTGCAAATAGCAGCCAAGATGCGGGGTTGAGATTGCAAAGGAAATGTAATAAGGGTAATGTCACATCTATAATGGGGACTTCAATATGCAAGGGGATTGGGAAAATCAGGTTGGTGTTGGATCACAAGAGAGGGAATTTGTTGAATATCTATGAGATGGCTTTTTAGAGCAGCTTGTGCTTGAGCCTACTCGGGAAAAGGCTCTTTTAGATTGGGTGTTGTGTGTAATAATCCAGATTTTATTCAGGAGCTTAATGTAAAGGTACCCTCAAGAGGCAGTGATCATAATATGATTGAATTCATACTGCAATTTGAGAGGGAGAAGCACAAGTCACATGCATCAGTATTGCAATGGAATAAAGGGAATTACAGAGGCATGAAAGAGGAACTTGCCCAGGTGGATTGGAGGAGGATACTAGGGAAGAAGGCGGCAGAGCAGAGGTGGCTGAAGTTTCTGGGAATAGTTCACAAGGCGTAGAATGTCCCACAGAAGAAATTGTTCTCAAATGGCAGGGGTAGGCAACCGTGGCTGACAAGGAAAGCTGGATGATTGGGACGTTTTTAAAATCCAACAAAAGGTAACTAAAGAGCCATAGGAAGGGAAAAGATGAAACACGAGGGCAAACTAGCCAATAATATAAAGCAGGATACTAAAAGTTTATTCAGTAACATAAAGCGTAGAAGGGAGGTGAGAGTTGATATTGGACCACTGGAAAACGATGCTAGTGAGGTAGTAATGGGGCACAAAGAAATGGCAGATGAATTTAATGGGTACCTTGCATCAGTCTTCATTGTGGAAGACACTAGCAGTGTGGCAGAGGTCTGTGAGTGTCAGGGAACAGGAGTGAGTGCCATTGCTATTACTAAGGAAAAAGTGCTAGGCAACCTCAAAGGACTTAAGATGGCTAAGTCCCCTGGGTCAGATGGACTACATCCCAGACTCCTGAGAGAGGTTGCTGAAGAGATAACGGATGCAATGGTCATGATCTTTCAAGAATCACTTGATTCTGGCATGGTCCCGGAGGACTGAAAAATTGCAAATTTCACTCCACTCTTTAAGAAGGGAGGAAGGCAAAAGAAAGGAAATTATAGGCCAGTTAGCCTAACCTCAGTAGTTGGGGAAGTGTTGGAGTCTGCTATTAAGGATGAGGTTTCAGAACACTCGGAGACTAACGATAAAATAAGTCAGCATGGTTTCTGTAAAAGGAAATCTTGCCTGACAAATCTGTTAAGAGTTCTTCGAGAAAGTAACAAGCAGGGTGGACAAAGGAGAAGCAATTAATGTCATTTACTTGGACCTTCAGAAGGAATTTGATAAGGTGCCACATGAGACTGCTTAACAAACTAAAATTCAATGGCATTTTGGCATGGATAGAGCAATGGCCGACAGGCAGGAGGCAGCGAGTGGGAATAAAAGGGGCTTTTTCTGGTTGCTTGCCCGGGACAAGTGGTGTTCCTCAGGGGTCAGCAATAGGACAACTACTTTTCACATTGTTTGTCAATGATTTAGATAATGGAATTGATGATAATTGTGGCAAAGTTTGCACACGATACAAGGACAGGTGGAGAGGTAGGTAGTGTTGAGGAAGCAGTGCGATTGCAGGACAGACAAATTGGTAGAACAGGCAAAATTGTGCAGATGGAATACGGTGTTGGGAAATGTATGATAACGCATCTTGGTAAAAGGATTAGAAGTGCAGACTATTATCTAAATGGGGAGAAAATTCAAACACCAGAGGTGCAGCGGGACTAAGGAGTCCTCGTGCAAGACTCCCAGAAGGTCAATTCACAGGCTGAGTCAGTGGTAAAGAAGGCAAATGCAATGTTGGCATTCATCTCAAGGGGAATAGAATATAAAAGCAAAGAGATAATGCTGAGCCTTTATAAGTCACTAGTCAGGCCGCACTTAGAGTATTGTCAACAGTTTTGGGTCCCTTATCTCAGAAAGGACGTGTTGTCATTGGGCAGAGTCCAGAGGAGATTCACAAGGATGATTCTGGAAATGATGGGGTTAACATACGAGTAACGTTTAGCAGCTTTGGGCCTGTACTCATCGAAATTTAGAAGGATGCGGCTGGGGGTGGATCTCATTGAAAAAAAGACTCGATGGGGTGGGTATGGAGAGGATGTTTCCTATGGTGGGTGTGTCCAGAACTAGAGGGCACAGCTTCAAGGGGAAACCCTTTACAACAGAGGTATGAAGGAATTTTTTTTAGCCAGAGAGTAGTGAAACTGTGGAATGCTCTGCCACAGACAGCTTTGGAGGCCAAGACCATGAATAGTTTCCTGATCAGTCAGGGCATCAATGGTTATGGCGAGAAGGCAGGCGTGTGGGATCAGCCATGACAGAATGGCAGAGCAGGCTTAATGGGCTGAATGGCCTAATTCTGCTCCTATGACTTATGGTCTCATAAGAAAGGTTGAACAACCTACAAGCTTTACACTGTGGGGAGAAAGAGGGTGAGGGGTGACTTGATAGAGGGGTTTGGACTTCTTTTAACCCCAGGACAGAAATAACTAATTCAAGGGGGCGTAATAAAGTGATTGGCGGAAAGTGTGGGGGGGGGGATGTCAGAGGCAAGTTTGTTTGGTTTTAAGCACAGAGAGTGGTGAGTGCGTGGAACGCCCTGCCAGGGGTGATGGTAGATGGAGATACACTGGAGACATTTAACAGACTCTTAGATAGGTACATATATGATAGAAAAATGGGTCTATGTGGGAGGGAAGAGTCAGATTTATCTTAAGATGAAAGGGCCAGCATGACATTGTGGGCCGAAGGGCCTGTACTGCGTGGTCCTGTTCCATGTTGTAGAATTAGTTTCTACTGAAGTCAATATTGATGTATGTGGGCTGAGGACTTTTACTGGCAACCCTACACCATCACCACTTCAGGCAGTTTTGACGATAAGCACCTTTCACCTCTCAGGTATGAAAATCTAATCATCACAACATCTCAAATCTTAACCATTTATCTCCCCTCAGTGGGGTTGCTTTGCGTTAGAAGAAGCCACATTGATAAGGTAAGGGGTGTTGGTACAGTATTAACAGTTGCCGCAGTGTGCGGTGTAACCACGGTCCCAGCCGGCCACCACTCACCTGGTGTCTGTGTCGGCAGGCTGCGCTGGAATAAAGCGTGGCAGGTTGATTCTCCGCTGTTGTGACCGCTGCCAAGGAGAACACAATTAACATCAAAGTCAGCCCTCCTCCCCAAGGCACTCAAACACGCCCAGACTGAAATGACTGCTTCAGTTCACCCTGGCATACAAGTTCAAGTTTTTCTTTTATGATCCGCAGTGTTTTTCAATCATAGAAGAGATGAACTGGACAAGAAACTTCACTGTGGATTGGAGCCAGAGAGGCTGCTGCGACCGTCTGTGCCGCCATCTTGTGACGCACAAGAGCCGACACCCGAACTAGAGGTCATGGTTTAACTGTGAAAGGTGAAATGTTTAAGGGGTAATGAGGGGGAACTTCTTCACTTAGAAGGTGGTGAGAGTGTGGAACGAGCTGCCAGTGGAAGTGGCGGACGTGGGCTTCACTCCAACATTTAAGAGAAACTTGACTAGGTACATGGATAGGAGAGGTATGGAGAGCTGTGGCCCAGGTGTGGGGCGATGGGATACTAGAATCACAAACAAGAGAAAATCTGCAATTCGTAGGATAATACAATGCCAAAAGGCTGTTTCTGTGCTGTGGTTCTCCATTAACAACTCAATGCAGGGCAAGCACCAGGCCTAGTGGGTGGCCAGTACCTCCAGAAATTCTGAATAAGGAACCTTACAAAAATTGATGCCATTATGAAGAACACAAGCCAGTGGCTATTATTTCATTATCAAGAATGTACGCCAGTGGCTATTATTTCATTATCAAGAATGTACGCCAGTGGCTATTATTTCATTAGGAGTTTGGGACTTGGTATGTCACCAAAGACTAGCCAATTTCTACAGGTGTACCGTGGAGAACATTCTAACTGGCTGAATCACCGTCTGGTACGGAGGCAATAGTGCACAGGATCAGAAAAAGCTGCACTGGGTTGTAAGTTCAGCCAGCTCCAACAAGGGCTCTAGCCTCCCCAGCATCGAGGATGTCTTCAAAAGGCAATGCTTCGAAAAGATGGCACCCATCATTTAGGACCCCCATCACTCGGGGCTTCACCTATCACCTTCTCTCCTCCTTCCCCTTCACCCCACATTTTCCCTCTGGCGCTTTCTCTCTTCCTTTCCAGTCCTGATGAAGGGTCTCGGCCCAAATCATTCACCGTTGACTTGTTTCCTTAGAAGCTGCCCGCCCTGCTGTGTTTCTCCAACATTTTGCGTGTATTGCTGTAGATTTCCAGCACCCACTGACTTTCCCATGCATTTAGTTAAACACAGAGTTTGTGTTACTAACCGATGACTCAGGATGTGTTGGGGTTAGCGTGCCAAGTGTCACCTTACATTCAGGTGCCAACACAGCACGTCCACAATGTTTGGTCAGACAATAGAAGCAACAGCAAAACAAGTCCCTTCCGTCCCTCACAGCCACGCACCCATGAGAAAGTCTGTCTCCAGGCCTGCAGTTCAACAATTCACGAACAGCTCCTTACGGTGCACCATTTAATTATTTTTGTAATCTGTAGATTTTTATGTTTTTGAGCTGTACGACTACACAGAGCTACAAGTTTTGCAGCACGTCAGTGATATTTAATTGGATTCTAATTCTCCGGGGAGCTCTGCTCCATATTCCGAAGAACCAACATTTAACTCTCAAGCAGGTCAGTAAAACAACGTGATCTGGTTGTAGTCCCTTTGTTCTATGTAACAGCGTAAGACGTAGGAGCAGAATTAGGCCATTCAGCCCATCAAGTCTGCTCCGCCATTCCATCATGGCTGATTTATTATCCCCCTCAACCCCATTCTCCTGCCTTCTCTCCGTAAGCTTTGAAACCCTGACTAATCAAGAACCTATCAATATCCGCTTTAAGTAGAGTTTCTCTCTTGCCGAAGAAACTCCTCCTCATCCGTTCTAAAAAGACGTCCCTCTATTCTGAGGCTGTACCCGCTGATCCTAGACTCCGTCACTGTAGGAAACAACCTCTCCACACCCACTCTGTCTGGGCCATTCTATATTTAATAGGTTTCAATGAGATCATTCCCCTCAGTCTTGTAAACCGCAACGAGTACAGGCCCAGAGCCAAACACTCCTGGCGCATTAACCTTTTCATTCCCGGAACTGTTCTCGTGAACAACCTCTGGACGGTCAAACGGGGTATGTTGCTTATGTTACTACAGTGACACTCTCAGTGGCTGTAAATTACTCTGGAAGGTTCTAACATGGACTTAGAAAACATTTTCAAAGCCACTTTTAGAAACAGCATACCAGCTGTGAAAATCACAGGTAGGATGAGGTAATTCCTTCATCTCCCTCCCTTGCCCTTTGAACACTATACACAGCAGAAATTGGTTTAGACATCAGACTTTGCCCAGGTAGAGTTGGGATAGGCCGATCTTTGGACAAAAGAAAAGTCAAGCTGTTATGTTAAGCAGCCAGGAAAGTGAAGTTGAGGCTGTGATCAGATTAGTCCTGTGTCGCAGCGTAGGTCAGAGGGCTTGTTACATCCTTATGAAGAGCGCCAACAATTCCAAAAAGCTCTTTTGTTTACCGGCTTCATTAATGAGCCAGTACCTCTCCATTTGGTTTGGCGCTATGCAGCGTAGTGGTCAATAGACAATAGGTGCAGCAGTAGGCCATTCGGCCCTTCGAGCCAGCACCGCCATTCACTGTGATCATGGCTGATCATCCACAATCTGTACCCTGTTCCTGCCTTCTTCCCATATCCCTTGACTCCACTATCTTTAAGAGCTCTATTTAACTCTTTCTTGAAAGAATCCAGAGAATTGGCCTCCACTGCCTTCTCAGGCAGAGCATTCCACAGATCCACAACCCTCTGTGTGAAAAAGTTTTTCCTCAACTCCATTCTAAATGGTCTACACTTTATTCTTAAACTGTGGCCTCTGGTTCTGGACTCCACCAACATCGGGAACATGTTTCCTGCCTCTAGCGTGTCCAATCCCTTAATAATCTTGTATGTTTCATTCAGATCCCCTCTCATCCTTCTAAATTCCAGTGTATACAAGCCCAGTCGCTCCAATCTTTCAACATATGACATTCCCACCATCCCTGGAATTAACCCAGTGAACCTACGCTGCACTCCCTCCACAGCAAGAATGTCCTTCCTCAAATTTGGAGACCAAAACTGTATACAATATTCCAGATAGGGTCTCACTAGGGCCCTGTACAACTGCAGAAGAACCTCTTTGCTCATATACTCAACTCCCCTTGTTATGAAGGCCAACATGCCATTAGCTTTCTTCACTGCCTGCTGTACCTGTATGCTTACTTTCAGTGACTGACGAACAAGGACACCCAGATCTCATTGTACTTCCCCTTTTCCTAATTTGACACCATTCAGATAGTAATCTGCCTTCCTGTTCTCAGGGTGTCGGAGTTCAAACTGTAAGATCACGAGACACGAGAGCAGAATTTGGCCATTCAGCCTATTGAGTCTGCCCGACCATTCCATCATGGGTAATACTATCCCTCTCAACCCCATTCTCCTGCCTCCTCCCAGTACCTGACTAACCAAGAACCCATCCACCTCTGCTTTAAATAATACTCAATGACTTGGCTTCTACAGCTGTCTGTGGCAATGAATTCCACAGATTGGACGCCCCTCTATTCTGAGACTGTACTCTCTGGACCTAGACCCACTATAAGAACCAAGTTCCCCACATCCACTCTTTCCAGACCTTTCAAATATTCAATAAGTTTGAATGAGATGTGCAGTTCAGTTACGGTATCCTTGGTGGGGCAGGGTGGTGTGTGTGCGTGTCTGCGTGCCTGTGTGCACATGCGCCTGTGTATGTACGTGTGCGTAGGCGTGTGTGCCTGTGTGCACATGAGTTAGAATATAAAACATAGAATAGTACAGCACAGTACAGGTCCTTTGGCCCACAATGTTGTGCCGACCCTCAAATCCTGCCTCCCATATAAGCCCCCACCTTAAATTCCTCCATATACCTGTCCAGTAGTCTCTTAAACTTCACTAGTGTATCTGCCTCCACCACTGACTCAGGCAGTGCATTCCACGCACCAACCACTCTCTGAGTAAAAAACCTTCCTCTAATATCCCCCTTGAACTTCCCACCCCTTACCTTAAAGCCATGTCCTCTTGTATTGAGCAGTGGTGCCCTGGGGAATGTGTGCGTGCGTGCGCCTGTTTTTTTTCTCTCTGGGTGCTCTGGTTTCCTCCCACAGTCCAAAGCAGGACTGGTTAGATAGATAGATAATGTATTGATCCCACAGGAAATAACAGTGTCACAGTGCACAGTACATTACAAGTGCACAGATATACAAATATTAAAAAGTAAGAAAGAATAAAAAGTAAGTTGCTTCAAACAGTCTAACAGGAGGGGCTATAGGTTGACTCACTATAGAGTCTAATGGCCGAGGGTAAGAATGACCTCATATAGCGCTCTTTGGAGCAGTGCAGTTGTCTTAGTCTGTTACTAAAAGTGCTCCTCTGTTCAGCCAAGGTGGCATGCGGGGGGTGAGAAACATTGTCCAGAATTGCCAGGATTTTCCGTAGGGTCCTTTGTTCTACCACAGCCTCCAGTGTGTCCATTTGACTCCTATAACAGTGCCAGCCTTTCTAATCAGTTTATTGAGCCTGCTGCTTCGCCCGTGTTGATGCCATTGCCCTAGCACGCCGTCACGGCAACAATGTGGATTGGTCATTGTTGACCATTAGGCTATGGTTAAGGTCAGTGGGTTGCTGGCTGGCACCGATCAGCAGTGGGCCTGTTCCATGCTGCATCTCTAACTAAAACAGTACCCTGATCTGACAACAAAACAGTACCCTAATCTGACAACAAAACAGTACCCTGATCTGACAACAAACCAGTACCCTGATCTGACAACAAACCAGTACCCCGATCTGACAACAAAACAGTACCCCGATCTGACAACAAAACAGTACCCTGATCTGACAACAAACCAGTACCCTGATCTGACAACAAACCAGTACCCTGATCTGACAACAAACCAGTACCCCGATCTGACAACAAAACAGTACCCCGATCTGACAACAAACCAGTACCCTGATCTGACAACAAAACAGTACCCTGATCTGACAACATAACAGTACCCTGATCTGACAACAAAACAGTACCCTGATCTGACAACAAAACAGTACCCTGATCTGACAACAAAACAGTACCCTGATCTGACAACAATGGTTCAAGCCTCAAAATAACTGAGCATATTGTAAACAATTTCTGCAGCATTGTATTCAATACTGTGAATACATCCAACATTGTGTCGCCTCATTGTAGGAAGGATGTGGAAGCTTTATAGAAGGTGCAGAGGAGATCTACTGCACCAGGATGCTGTCTTATGAGGAGAGGCTGAGTGAACTAGGGCTTTTCTCCTACAGTTAAGGAGGATGCGAGCTGACTTGATAGAGGTGTATGAAATGATTCAAATAGAGTGGACAGCCAGAGACGGAAATGGTACGAGGGGGCTTCATTTTATGGTGACCGGAGGAAAGTATATTGAGGGTGGAGGGTGGAATGTTAGAGGCAGGTTTTTTTTCTTTTACATAGAGTGCAGTAGGTGTGTATAACGTGCTGCCAGGGGTGGTGGTACAGGTAGGTACACCAGGGCCATTTCAGAGACCCTTAGACTCATGATAGGAAAATGGAGAGAAGGATCAGATTGATCTCAGAGTAGGTTAAAGTGTTGGCACAACATGGCGGCCCATAAGGTCTATACTGTTCTTTTCAATGTTCTATTAGTGGTGCAATAAAAGTTTCCTGTGAGCCACCTAGTAGATCAGATCAGCAGCTAGATCAAAGGGGGAGAGGAAAGAGAAAAGCAGAAACACACTCTCTAATCCAGCCAGCATCCTGGGAAATCTCCTTAGCACCCTCTCTAAAGCTTCCACATCCTTCCCAGAATGAGGCCACCAGAACTGAACGCAATATTTCGTCTGGTCTAACCAGGGTTTTATAGAGCTGCAACATTATGTAAGGGGTTTCTTTTTTTTGGTCATTGTGTAGTCTAAGTAAAATGGCTTCTTCGTTATGTTATAATTGAAAGGGCTTCTTTGTTATATTAACTGCTGAGAAAGTCCTCCCGCTAGCAGTTTGTTTGGATCACGTTACTGATAAGAAGGTGTTACGAACCAATTGGGACGGTTGTTATGCTCTTGGTGTGTCTGTAAGATATTGTATGCGCAGGGTTTTGGGGAGAAGGTGGGAGCGAGAGAGAGAGAAGATGGACAAGGTGCTGTGAGTCTGCTAACGGGGTCGGACCCCGAGCAGGAGTCCGAGGTCCAGGGTGAGGAGAGGAGGAGGAGGAGGAGGAGACGGACTCCTGTGGAACGTCTGGTTGACCACCATTGTTGGTCCCAGGCGGCCGGTCGAGGTGGTCTGAAGGGGTCGCAGAGTGAAGAAGGGTCCTGAGCTCCAACTGTTTGGCAACGAAGAGATTGAACTTTGATAAGTGTGGAGCCTTTTATTTTCCTGAATATATTTTATTCTCTATTAATTGTATAGTTTCAGTAATATCTGTAAACCGTAAATCATTTAATCGTATCTGGTGTATTGTCTGTTATTTGGGCGGGGTGGGGTACATCACACAGCATCCACACAAACTAATTACCCAGTTTAGCGGGGCCGAGGGCTGTTTCCCTAGACGACAGCGAGCCGAGCGACCCTGAGGCTGGCCGGGGGGCTACAATTACATCACTGCTCTTTAACTCAATCTCCCGACTAATGAAGGTCAACACACCATTTACTTTCTTAACCACCCTATCAACTAGTATTCTGCCTATCAAGTAGTAACCTAGTATTCTGCCTTCAAGTTCAAACTTCTGAAGTGCATCTCTTCACACATCTCCAGACTGAACTCCATCTGCCACCTCAGTCCAGCTCTGCATCCTGTCAATGCCCTGTTGTAACTTACTATGCACACCATCACCAACCCACCATTCCATTTCCCCATCCAAGTCATGAGTTTACTGTATGCTTCGATACAAGTGTGATGAATAAAGCTCACCTTTAAATCTTTATACGATATACTTGGCGCGGGGGGGGGGGGGGATGGATACTACTGCAGTCCAATGAATTTTTGATTGAACAATGGCAACCCCAGAATTGAGGGACGCCCATTTAGGACAGAGGGGAGGAGGAATTTATTTAGCCAGAGGGTGGTGAATCTGTGGAATTCATTGACGCAGATGGCTGTGGAGCCCAAGTCATTGAGTATATTTAAAGTGGAGGTGATAGGTTCTTGGTTAGTAAGAGTGGTTTAGATGTTTCAGAAAGGACAGGGAGGGAGGCAAAAGAGGTGGGGGCGTGGCACTGTTGATCAGAGATAGTGTCATGGCTGCAGAAACGGAGGAAGTCATGGAGGAATTGTCTACTGAGTCTCTGTGGGTGGAATTTAGGAACAGGAAGGGGTGAATAACTGTACTGGGTGTTATTTTTATAGACCACCCAATAGTAACATTGAGGAGCAGATAGGGAGACAAATTCTGGAACAGTGCAGTAATAACAGGGTTGTTGTGATGGGGGATTTTAATTTCCCCAATGCTGATTGGCATCTCCCAAGAGCGAGGGGTTTAGCTGGGGTGGAGTTTGTTAGGTGTGTTCAGGAAGGTTTCCTGACAAAATACATAGATAAGCCTACAAGAGGAGAGGCTGTACTTGATCTGGTATTGGGAAATGAACCTGGTCAGGTGTCAGGTCTCTCAGTGTAACAGTATTTTGGAGATAGTGATCACAATTTTATCTCCTTTACCATAGCATTGGAGAGGGATAAGAATAGACAAGTTAGGAAAATGTTTAATTGGAGTAAGGGGAAAATATGAAGCTATCAGGCAGGAACTTGGAAGCATAAATTGGGAACAGATGTTCTCAGGGAAATGTACTGCAGAAATGTGGCAAATGTTGAGGGAAACGTTCTGCATAGGTACATTCCAATGAGACATGGAGAGGATGGTAGGGTACTGGAACCGTGGTGTACAAAGGCAGTTGAAAATCTAGTCAAGAAGAAAAGCTTACAAAAGGTTCAAAACACTAAGTAATGATAGAGATCTAGAAATATATAAGGGTAGCAGAAAGGAGCACAAGAATGAAATTAGGAGAACCAGAAGGGGACATGAGAAGGTCTTGGTGAGCAGGATTAAGGAAAGCCCCAAGGAATTCTACAAGACTGTGAAGAGCAAGAGGATAAGATGTGAGAGAGTAGGACCAATCAAGTGTGACAGTGGAAAAGTGTGAATGGAACCGGAGGAGGTACTTAATGAATACTATGCTTCTGTATTCACTACGGAAAAGGACCGTGGTGATTGTAGGGATGACTTACAGCAGACTGAAAATCTTGAGGATACAGACATTAAGAAAGAGGATGTGCTGGAGCTTCTGGAAAGTATCAAGTTGGATAAGTCTCTGGATCCTACTGTGGGAAGCGAGTGAGGGAGGAGATTGCTGAACCTGTCAATGGGGACAGGAGAGGTTCCAGAGGATTGGAGGGTTGCAGATGTTGTTCCCTTATTCAAGAAATGGAGTAGAGATAGCCCAGGAAATTATAGACCATGAGTATTACATCAGTGGTAGGTAAGATGATGGAGAAGATCCTGAGAGGCAGGATTTATGAACATTTGGAGAGGCACAGTATGATTAGGAATAGTCAGCATGGCTTTGTCAAAGGCAGATCATGCATTACGAGCCTGACTGAATTTTTTGAGGATGTGATTAAACACATTGATGAAGGAAGAGTAGTAGATGTAGTGTATATGGATTTCAGCAAGGCATTTGACAAGGTACCCCATGCAAGGCTTATTGAGAATGTAAGGAGGCATGGGATCCAAGGGGACCTTGCTTTGTGGATCCAGAGTTGGCTTGCCCACAGAAGGCAAAGTGTGGTTGTAGACGGGTCATATTCTGCATGAAGGTCGGTGACCAGTGGTGTGCCTCTGGGGTCTGTTCCGGGAACCTTACTCTTTGTGATTTTTATAAATGACCTGGATGAGGAAGTGGAGGGATGGGTTAGTAAGTTTGCTGATGACACAAAGGTTGGGGGTGTTGTGGATAGTGTGGAGGGCTGTCAGAGGTTACAGCGGAACATTGACAGGATGCAAAACTGGGCTGAGAAGTGGCAGATGGAGTTCAACCCAGATAAGTGTGAGGTGGTTCATTTTGGTAGGTCAAATATGATGGCAGAATATAGTATTAATGGTAAGACTCCTGGCGGTGTGGAGGATCAGAGGGATCTTGGGGTCCGAGTCCATAGGACGCTCAAAGCTGCTGCGCAGATTGACTATGTGGTTGAGAAGGCATTTGGTGCATTGGCCTTTATCAATCGTGGGATTCAGTTTAGGAGCCGAGAGGTAATGTTGCAGCTATATAGGACCCTGGTCAGACCCACTTGGAGTACTGTGCTCAGTTCTGGTCACCTCACTACAGGAAAGATGTGGAAACTTTAGAAAGGGTGCAGAGGAGATTTACAAGGATGTTGCCTGGATTGGCAAGCATGCCTTATGAGAACAAATTGAGTGAACTTGGCCTTTTCTCTTTGGAGCGACGGAGGATGAGAGGTGACCTGATAGAGGTACATAAGATAATGAGAGGCACTGATCGTGTGGATAGTCAGAGGCTTTTTCCCAGGGCTGAAATGGCTAACACGAGGGGACACAGTTTTAAGGTGCTTGAAAGTAGGTACAAAGGAGATGTCGGGGTAATTTATTTATTTACTCAGAGAGTGGTGAGTGTGTGGAATGGGATGCCAGCGACGGTGGTGGAGGCAGATACGATAGGGTCTTTTAAGAGAATCTTGGATAGGTACATGGAGCTTAGAAAAATAGAGGGCTATGGGTAACCCTAGGTAATTTCTAAAGTACATGTTCGGCACAGATTTGTAGGCCGAAGGGCCTGTATTGTGCTGTAGGTTTTCTCTGTTCTCAGTGTCAAAGGTTTCTTCCGAAGACAGGAGAGTGGGGTTGAGGGGGATAGTAGACTCAATGGGCTGAATTTCTTACTATTGTCTTAGTAAGGCAAAGCACCAAATGGGAGAAGATTGGACAGGCGGCTGACGTATAAATGCTGGATCATTTCTCCCTACCGTGCCCTGTTTAAATTTCTTCTGACGTTTTGGCTTCTCATTGGACTTTGTCCTGTCAATCTGGTGCCGGTGTATCCAGCCTCGAAGCTCATCGGCCAATCTGAGGAGACAAGAGGAAATCACAATGTGCCTGCCATCTCACAGTTCAACATGCCCCACCCAAAACTATGGTATATTCACTAACACAAGAGGCTCTGCAGATACTGGAATCCAAAACAAAACGCTGGAGGTAATCAGCAGGACCCGAAGAAGGGTCTCAGCCCAACACGCTGAACATTTATTCCTTTCCATAGATGTTGCCTGACCTGCTGAGTTCCTGCAGCAATTTGAATGTGTAAAGAATTAGTTATGGCTTCATTTCTATAACGCCATAAGACTTTGGAGTAGAATTAGGTCATTCAGCCATCAAATCTGCTCTGCCACTTGATTTTAGCCAATTTAGAAATTTCTCCTCATCTCTGTTCTGAAGGGATACCTTTTATTTATTAGCAAAGTCCATATATGTTGCTACAAAGCAGCTTGATATTGATACTCTTGCAAGCATTTACAGTGAAATAAACAAATACAACTGTATTCACTAAAAACTCTACACAAGGTGACTCACAACCAAGGGGCAAGAGAAGATAAATTACGAAAACTAAGAAACATATCTGAGAACATAAGTTGTAATGAGTTCTTGGAAGTGAGTCTGTAAGTAATAAATCAGTTTAAACCCAGCAGGTCAGGCAGCACCTATGGAGGAGGACAAACAGTTGACGTTTCCCGCCGAGACCCTTCCTCAGAACCAGAAGAGAAAGGGAGTAGAAGCCAGAATAAGGTGTGAGAGCACAAGCTGGCAGGTGATGAGTGAGACAAGGTGAGGGGGAAGGTGGGTTGAGTGTGAGTGGGTGGGTGGGGAAGGGGGATGAAGTAAGAAGCTGGGGAGTGATAGGGGAAGATGTACAGAGCTGAAGAAGGAGCAATTTGATAGGCCTGTGAGTCCCGGCCAGGAGGCAGCATGCCATGGGGTTGGGGGTCTGGTGGGGTGTGGGGGGCGGTGTGTGTGTGTGTGTGTGTGTGTGTGTGTGTGTGTGTGCGTGTGAGCCTGTGTGTGTCAGTGTGTGTGCGTGTGTCTCTGTGTGCGCGCATGCGCGCGCGCGCGTGCGTGTGTGTGTGTGTGTGTGTGTGTGTGTGTGTGTATATATTATATAAAAAGGGGCTTGCTATGTTCTGCTAAGCATTGTGGACGTGCTATGTTGCACCTGAATGTCTGGTGACACTTGCCTATCCTCAGACCGTGCTGCTTGTTGATGTAAATGACTCAAATCGTTGCCAGTTTCGATGCACATCTGATAGATAAATCTCTGTTTGGAATCCTGGAAGTCTCCTTTCCTGAAGGTGTGCAGCAGTTCAAAGTCAGGGCTATTTCATTACCTTCCCAAGAGCAAAACCTTCCAGCTTTGGCATTGGCACCCACTGTTTCGTATTACCCATTGTAATTTGATGTGTAAGACCTTCACCTGAGAAAACATCTCACCACAGCCTTCGAGAAATAAAACCGACAAGTACAGAGCCATCTAGCACTCATCCCCTTGTTAATCTTCTCTTTGTTGAATGCTCAATGTGATCACAATTCCTTACACGACACTGACCAGAAAATTTTTGTTCAGCCCATTCCGAGCCTGTTCTCTCTCGGCTGAAAAATGACCCATTCCACCACTTTACACGTTAAATGTAATGTGTCCCTGTCTGGTGCATTCTCCTCCCCAGGGTGCACCCCTCCTCCCAGTACCCTCTGCCCCGCTGTGCGGCCTCTTTGGTGTGCACCTCATCTTCCCAGTACCTGTTTTCTCCTCCCCAGGAGACCCCCTCTTCCCTCGTGTGGTCTCCAACATGGTGTGCACTCCTCTCCCCAATTCCCTCTCCCTCCCCACACAGGTACACTCCCCTCCCGGTGTGCATTCCCTCTTCCCAGTTCCAACACCCCACCCCCTGTGCAGTCCCCTCCTCAGTGTGCACTCCCTTTTCCCAGTTCCCTCTCTCCCCTGTGCGGTCTCCTCCTCAGTGTGCATCCCCTCTTCCCAATTCCCTCTCCCTCCCCACACAGGTGCACTCCCCTCCTCAGTGTGCACTCCCTTTTCCCAGTTCCCTCTCTCCCCTGTGCGGTCCCCTCCTCGGTGTACATCCCCTCTTTCCAGTTCCCTCTCCCCTCCTCAACGTGCACCCCCTCTCCCCAGTTCCCTCTCTCTTCCCATATGCTCTTATTCTCTGTGTGCATTCCCTCTTCCCAGTTTCCTTTTCTCCCTGTCCGTGCTTCCGGTGCACTCTACCCTCTGCCTCCCTGGCACGTTTAACCAGATAAAGGGCAGCATTGTGCTTTTCACGTGAGGTTGCAGCTCGGTGTCGCATCCCCAACCTTTGTGTCCTTGCTCACGTGCTGCAGTGCGGTCCCAGCCTCAAGGGAAAATTCCTGGCTGGACCTGGATGTGAACGGCTCGAAAACCTACCGAAGCGACTCTGTTTTGTTGAACTGACGACAGTCGGAAGTGGGGAAGAGGATGTGGTCGATGTCACGAAGTACCAGGTCCTTGACGTCGGAGTAGGCCATGGTGATGTTGCTGCAAGTGACAGGGAGAGAAGTTGGCAGCAGTTAACGGAGTGCAGAAATGCAAAGTGTCACCAGTACCAGGACCTCCTCACTGACTGGCAGCACAGCCTGGTACATGGAGCTGGTTTTGTGACCAGATATACCAGGGATGGCCAACTGATGGCATGCATGACCAAGATGGCATGTGAAAAATATTTTGTTGGCACACGGCATGCAGTATAGAACCCCTTAATCCTTCAATCCCCACCCATAATAATAATTTTTAGCCAGAGGGTGGTGAATCTATAGAATTTGTTGCCACGGGCGGCAGTGGAGGCCAAGTCATTGGGGGTATTTAAGGCAGAGATTGATAGGTATCTGAGTAGCCAGGGCATCAAAGGTTATGGTGAGAAGGCGGGGGAGTGGGACTAAATAGGAGAATGGATCAGCTCATGATAAAATGGCGGAGCAGACTCGATGGGCCAAACGGCCTACTTCTGCTCCTTTGTCTTATGGTCTTAATAAAAAAAACAACTATTTTCACTTTGTGAAAAGAAGGTTGAGGAACCGGACCAAGAATGGGGTGGTAGCGATAACCTGGAGCCCACCATGAGGCACGACAGCTCCTCTACTTTTCTACAAGTTTGTGTAGATTTGGCACATCATTAAAAACTTTGATAAATATCTGCAGGATGTCAGCCAGAACATGCCCTCTCCTCATTGCCACCATCAGGGAGGAGCTACAGAAGTCTGAAGGCACACACTCAATGATTCAGGGACAGCTTCTTCCCCTCTGCCACCCGATTCCTAAATGGACAGCAAACCCATGAGAAAACACTACCTCACCACTCTTTTCCTCACTTTTTGCACAATTTATTTAACTTTTAGATTATACACACACATTTCTTACCGCAATTCACAGTTTTTATTACAATGTATTGTAATGTACTGCTGCTGCATAACAACAAACTTCACGACGTATGCCGGTGATTTAAACCTGATTCTGATCTCTGTGGAGAGAATCCTAACTGGGCTGGTATGGAAATACCAATGCCCAGGAATGCATGGTCGTGCACTTTGGCAGTAGAAATAAATGTATGGACTGTTTTCTAAACGGGGAGAAAATCCAGGAATTTGAGATGCAAAGGGACTTTGAAGTTCTTGTGCAGAACACCCTGAAGGTTAACTTGCAGGTTGAGTCGGTGGTGAGGAAGGCAAGTGCCATGTTAGCATTAATTTCAAGAGATCTAGAATACAAGAGCAAGGATGTGATGCTGAGGCTTTATAAGGCACTGGTGAGGCCTCACCTTGAGCATTGTGAACAGTTATGGGCCTCTCATCTTAGAAAAGATGTGCTGGCATTGGAGAGGGTCCAGAGGAGGTTCACAAGGATGATTCTGGGAATGAAAAGGTTATCACAGGAGGAATGTTTGATGGCTCTGGCTCTGTACTCTCTGGAATTCAGAAGGATGGGGGGAGAAACTCATTGAAGCCTTTCGAATGTTGAAAGTCCTAGAGAGAGTAGATGTGGAACGGATGTTTCCAATGCTGGGAGAGTCTAGGACAAGAGGGCACAACCTCAGGATAGAAAGGCGCCCTTTCAAAGCAGAGATGCAGAGAGATTTCTTTAGCCAAAGGGTGGTGAATGTGGAATTCCTTGCCACAGGCAGCTGTGGAGGCCAGGTTGTTGGGTGTATTTAAGGCAGAGATTGATATGTTCTTGATTGGACATGGGATCAAAGATTACGGGGAGAAGGCCGGGAACTGGGATTGAGGAGGAGAGAGAAAAACGGTCAGCATGATTGAATGGTGGAGTAGACTTGATGGGCCAGACGGCCTAATTCTGTTCCTATGTCTTATGTATTGGAAAACTCTGCAAAAAGTCGTGGACACAGCGCAGTCCATCACAGGCAAAGCCCTCCCACCAATACCTTTACATGGAGCTCCTGCTGGAACGGCACAGCCTGGATGAAGGGAGACTTTAAGGAAGGGTGCTGCTTTCTTTTGAAAGTGCTCAGTGGT
This sequence comes from Mobula birostris, assembly GCF_030028105.1. Taxonomy (NCBI): domain Eukaryota; kingdom Metazoa; phylum Chordata; class Chondrichthyes; order Myliobatiformes; family Myliobatidae; genus Mobula; species Mobula birostris. The sequence continues at coordinate 205,174,817 of NC_092374.1, forward strand.
GGGAAGGGCTTTCCCTGTGAACGACTGAGCTGTGAAGCCTTCTCCCTTCCTTTCCAGTCCTGAATAAGGGTCTCAGTCTGACTGTTTACTCACTTCCATGGATGCTGCCGGGCCTGCTGAGTTCCTCCAGCATTTTCTGTGTGTGTTGCTCTGGATTTCAAGCATCTGAATTTCTCCAGTTAAATAAATAAGTTCTGAGTTGGTGTTTAAAAGGTACTGAATTCTACAGTTTGTGACCAAAGTTCCAAAAGCTGAGCTGACAATTATCTTTTGAAGGAGATTATTTAAGTTTAAGAGACCACTCACTGATCCTCTATTTCACTCAGTGTTGATGGAAGAAATGCAGATTCCACTCCTTATGTTTATAATATTGACTGGGCTTGATACTTCCCATTGCTCTGCAGGCCAAGTCATTGGGTATATTTAAGGCAGGGGTTCATAGGTTCTTGATTAGTGTGAGCACCAAATGTCATGGGGAAAGGCAGGATGGGGTTGAGAGGGATAATAAATCAGCTATGATGGAACGGCAGAGCAGACGATGGGCTGAATGGCCTAAATCTGCTCCCATGTCATAAATAAATAAGTTCTCAGCCAGCAGAGCAGGGAGAACTCAGTGCTAAGGCGTGACATTTAAAACAAGCCGACTGAGGGGTGCACTGAGGAGGCGAGTGCATGGGGGTGGGGGAGAGGGAACTGGGAAGGGGGGTGCACACCGAAGGCAGCACACGGGGAGAGGGGTCTGGGAAGGGGGTTCACACTGAAGGGAGCACACGGAGGGGATAGGGGACTGGGAAGGGGGGGGTTCACACCGAAGGGAGCACACGGGGGGAGAGGGGTCTGGGAAGGGGTGCACACCGAAGGGAGCACACAGGGGAGAGGGGTCTGGGAAGGGGGTTCACACTGAAGGGAGCACACGGGGGGAGAGGGGACTGGGAAGGGGGTTCACACCGAAGGGAGCACACGGGGGGAGAGGGGACTGGGAAGGGGGGCACACACCAATTCAATTCAAAGAATTTTTGACATCAATCCTACAATATATTATTAGCAATCATCAAAGGGTTGAAATGTCTAATACCAGAGGGTATGCACTGAAGGTGAGAGGCAGTAGGTTCAAAAGTCTCTCTCTCTCTCCGCCTTGTTTTACGGCGGTTGGCACCCAGCTTGATGGTGCATTACCACCACCTCCTGCTCCGGAGTGTGTAATAGTCTTGCATTCTAAATCCCTTCACCCAATCACACACACACACGTACCCTATCCTACACTTTATCCTCCCATCTTTGGCCACCCTAGTACCCCATTCCTTCTTATCCGTTATATCCTATAAAAAAACCCTGCACCCCTTAACAAACCTAAAAATACATAGAACATAGAATAGTACAGCACAATACAGGCCCTTCGGCCCACAGTGTTGTGCCGACACTCAAACCCTGCCTCCCATATAACCCCCCACCTTAAATTCCTCCATATACCTGTCTAGCAGTCTCTTAAACTTCACTAGTGTATCTGCCTCCACCACTGACTCAGGCAGTGCATTCCACGCACCAACCACTCTCCGAGTAAAAAACCTTCCTCTAATATCCCCCTTGAACTTCCCACCTCTTACCTTAAAGCCATGTCCTCTTGTACTGAGCAGTGGTGCCCTGGGGAAGAGGCGCTGGCTATCCACTCTATCTATTCCTCTTATTATCTTGTACACCTCTATCATGTCTCCTCTCATCCTCCTTTTCTCCAAAGAGTAAAGCCCTAGCTCCCTTAATCTCTGATCATAATCCATACTCTCTAAACCAGGCAGCATCCTGGTAAACCTCCTCTGTACCTTTTCTAATGCTTCCACATCCTTCCTATAGCGAGGCGACCAGAACTGGACACAGTACTCCAAGTGTGGCCTAACCAGAGTTTTATAGAGCTGCATCATTACATCATGACTCTTAAACTCTATCCCTCGACTTACGAAAGCTAACACCCCATAAGCTTTCTTAACTACCCTATCCACCTGTGAGGCAACTTTCAGGGATCTGTGGACATGTACCCCCAGATCCCTCTGCTCCTCCACACTACCAAGTATCCTGCCATTTACTTTGTACTCTGCCTTGGAGTTTGTCCTTCCAAAGTGTACCACCTCATACTTCTCCGGGTTGAACTCCATCTGCCACTTCTCAGCCCACTTCTGCATCCTATCAATGTCTCTCTGCAATCTTCGACATTCCCCGACACTGTCTACAACATCACCAACCTTTGTGTCGTCTGCAAACTTGCCAACCCACCCCTCTACCCCCACATCCAGGTCGTTAATAAAAATCACGAAAAGTAGAGGTCCCAGAACATATCCTTGTGGGACACCACTAGTCACAATCCTCCAATCTGAATATACTCCCTCCACCACCACCCTCTGCCTTCTGCAGGCAAGCCAATTCTGAATCCACCTGGCCAAACTTCCCTGGATCCCATGCCTTCTGACTTTCTCAACAAGCCTGCCGTGTGGAACCTTGTCAAATGCCTTACTAAAATCCATATAGATCACATCCACTGCACTAACCTCATCTATATGCCTGGTCACCTCCTCAAAGAACACTATCAGGCTTGTAAGACATGATCTGACCTTCACAAAGCCATGTTGACTGTCCCTGATCAGACCATGATTCTCTAAATGCCCATAGATCCTACCTCTACGAATCTTTTCCAACAGGTTTCCCACCACAGACGTAAGGCTCACTGGTCTATAATTACCCGGACTATCCCTACTACCTTTTTTGAACAAGGGGACAACATTCGCCTCCCTCCAATCCTCCGGTACCATTCCTGTGGACAACGAGGACATAAAGATCCTAGCCAGAGGCTCAGAAATCTCTTCCTTTGCCTCGTGGAGCAGCCTGGGGAATATTCCATCAGGCCCTGGAGACTTATCTGTCCTAATGTATTTTAACAACTCCAACACCTCCTCTCCCTTAATATCAACATGCTCCAGAACATCAACCTCACTCATATTGTCCTCACCATCATCAAGTTCCCTCTCATTGGTGAATACTGAAGAGAAGTATTCATTGAGGACTCCGCTCACTTCCACAGCCTCCAGGCACATCTTCCCACCTTTATCTCTAATCAGTCCTACCTTCACTCCTGTCATCCTTTTTTTCTTCACATAATTGAAGAATGTCTTGGGGTTTTCCTTTACCCTACTCGCCAAGGCCTTCTCATGCCCCCTTCTTGCTCTTCTCAGCCCCTTCTTAAGTTCCTTTCTTGCTTTGCTATATTCCTCAATAGACCCATCTGATCCTTGCTTCCTAAACCTCATGTATGCTGCCTTCTTCCACCTGACTAGATTTTCCACCTCACTTGTCACCCATGGTTCCTTCACCCTAACATTCTTTATCTTCCTCACCGGGATAAATTTATCCCTAACATCCTGCAAGAGATCTCTAAACATCGACCACATGTCCATAGTACATTTCCCTGCAAAAACATCATCCTAATTCACACCCGCAAGTTCTAGCCTTATAGCCTCATAATTTGCCCTTCCCCAATTAAAAATTTTCCTGTCCTCTCTGATTCTATCTTTTTCCATGATAATGCTAAAGGCCAGGGAGCAGTGGTTACTGTCCCCCAGATGCTCACCCACTGAGAGATCTGTGACCTGACCTGGTTCATTACCTTGTACTAGATCTAGTATGGCATTCCCCCTAGTCGCCCTGTCCACATACTGTGACAGGAATCCGTCCTGGACACACTTAACAAACTCTGCCCCATCTAAACCCTTAGAACTAATCAGGTGCCAATCAATATTAGGGAAGTTAAAGTCACCCATGATAACAACCCTGTTATTTTTGCACCTTTCCAAAATCTGCCTCCCAATCTGCTCCTCTGTATCTCTGCTGCTACCAGGGGGCCTATAGAATACCCTCAATAGAGTAACTGCTCCCTTCCTGTTCCTGACTTCCACCCATACTGACTCAAAAGAGGATCCTGCTACATTACCCACCCTTTCTGTAGCTGTAATAGTATCCCTGACCAGTAATGCCACCCCTCCTCCCCTTTTTCCGCCCTCTCTATCCTTTTTAAAGCACTGAAATCCAGGAATATTGAGAATCCATTCCTGCCCTGGTGCCAGCCAAGTCTCTGTAATGGCCACTACATCATAATTCCATGTACGCATCCAAGCTCTCAGTTCATCACCTTTGCTCCTGATGCTTCTTGCATTGAAGTACACGCATTTCAGCCCTTCTACCTTACTGTCTTTACACCGTTTATACAGCTTCTCTTTCCTCAAAGCCTCTCTGTATGTTAGATCTGGCTTTACTCCATACACTTCTTTCACTGCTCTATCGCTCTGGGTCCCATCCCCCTTGCAAATTAGTTTAAACCCTCCTGAACAATGCTAGCAAACCTACCTGCAAGGATATTGCTCCCCTTTGAGTTCAGGTGCAACCCATCCAATCTGTACAGGTCCCACCTTCCCCAGAAGAGATCCCAATGATCTAAAAATCTAAAACCCTGCTCCCTGCACCAACTCCTCAGCCACGCATTCAACTGCCATCTCCTCCAATTCTTACCATCACTGTCACGTAGCACTGGCAGCAATTCTGAGAACGTCACCCTTGAGATCCTGTTCTTCAGCCTTCTGCCTAGTTTCCAAAACTCACACTTCAGGACCTCATCCCTCTTCCTGCCTATGTCGTTGGTCCCAACATGTATCACGACTTCTGGTTGCTTTCCCTCTTGTACCAGGATGTCGTGCACCCGGTCAGAGACATCCCGGACCCTGGCACCCGGGAGGCAACAAACCATGTGGGTGTCCTTCTCACGTCCACAATATCTCCTGTTTGCTCCACTGACTATAGTCTCCAATGACGACAGCTCTCTTCTCTGTCCCACCCTTCTGAACAACGGGTCAGACTCAGTGCTGGAGGCTCTGCCACCGTGACTCACACCTGGTCGATCGTCCCCGCCAACAGTATCCAGGACGGTAAACTTATTATTCAGGGGAATGGCTACAGGGATGCTCTGCACTACCTGTCTGCTCACCTTTGCTTTCCCCCCTCTGACTGTCACCCAATGACCTGCTTCCGACAGCCTAGGTGTGACTACCTCCCTGTAGCTCTCATCTATGACTGCCTCATTCTCCCTTATGAGTCGAAGGTCATCCAGCTGCTGCTCCAGATTCCTTACACGGTCTTCCAGATCACCCAGCCGTATGCACTTCTGGCAGATGTGACTCTGTGGGAGAGGGGAATTCCCCCAAGACTGCCACATCTCACATGAGGGGCACATCACCGTCTCACGAGACATTGTAAAAACTAACTGCGAGCAAGCTTGTCCTCCGCCTCTTCTCGTCGAAGCCTCTCGAGTCAAAGTCTCAACGCTCCACTCCTTCACTGGCCCACTCACTCACCTGTGCCCTCTCACCCATGCCAAGCAACCTTTTTAATGTGAATTCCTGCATCCCCAATTCCCAATTCCCTTAGATTAGTTCTCATCATCTCTCTCTGTATCCCATAATTCCTGCAAACTCAGAATTACATGTTCTGGACCGGAGAGCACATCTTATGAGGATAGGCTGAGTGAGCTTGGGCTTTCCTCTTTGGGTGGGGGAGGTCAAGGATGCCCACTGATCCGTGCAGGCTCCCTAGCACAATGCTTGCTGTTTTTGACTTGACACAAATGATGCATTTCACTGCGTATTTCAAATAAAGATAATCTTTATCTTTAGTTTATAGGTATCTTTGACGCACACCCTTTTTTAGATCCCTGGGCATGGACTGAACAGATTTGGATATTTGCCATCTTCTCATCCTTTAATTTCTCAGAATCAGAATCGGGTTTAATATCACAAAATTGTTTGTTTTGCAGCAGCTGTACTCTGCAATAAATAAGAATAAAGAGCAATACACCACAACAAGAAATTAACCCCTTTGGAACACTGGACTACACTGGAGCATCCAGAAGAAACGCACGAAGTCACGGGGAGGTGGACAGGCTCCTTACTGAGAGCGGCAGCGCTGTAAAACATTGCACTAACCACTATCCTACTGTGCTGCTGTGCACCCAACGCTGCAAATATTGATTAATTAAAGTTTTACACAACTCTAACGCAACTTCCCAACTTCTACACTCAGTGCCCTGACCAATGAAGGCCAGCACGCCACATACCTTGGCCAAGAGCCTTTGCATATGCACAGCAAGGAGGTGGATTCCCTTAACAGAGAACGTCAGTGTGACTTTGGGAGACTGGTGTACAGGCAGCTGCCACACGGTCCCTGATGCACTGGGGTTGGGATCCAGTGGCACGGAATGCAAGATGACTGGGGACACTTCACTGCCTTCAGTGTGTTGTGATGTGTCAGCATCTTCTGCCAGCTCCAGTGCTGAGGTCTTGGTTGGATCGCTCTTTCACTGGAATCTCCCCTGTGGCCTTACCACCATGGGTGACCCTACCAGTGCCACAAGGCTAAATTCCAGATGGCATCGCTTTCAGAAACTCATGAGGATCTCCAACATGACAAGTTAACGATCCTCAGAGAAGGTACACCTACAGGTAATCGCAGCGTGTACACAGTGAGGATCATGGTCTCCAGTTGTCTTGAATTTGTCTACTTTCATACTGTGAATATGGACATGCCAGCGGCTCTACTCTGAGTTTGAGGAGATGCTAGAGTATGTTATCGAAGCCTCTACAAATTCATACTGTGGAGAATATTCTGACTGGGTGCTCGCTGTCTGGTATGGAAGTATTAAGGTCCAGGATCAGAAAAAGCTGCAGAGTCATAGAGTCAGTTTGTTCCATCATGGGCACTAGGTTCTCCAGCACTGAGGACATCACAAAAGGTGATTCATCAGGAGGGCAGCATCCTTTATGAAGGACCCTCACCGTCCAGGACATGCCCTCTTTGCATACTACCATCAGAGAGGAGGTACAGGAGCCTGAAGACATACACTCAACTTCAGAAACAGTCTCTTCCCCTCCGCCATCAGATTTCTGAATGGACATTGAACCCACGAACACTAACTCACACTACTTTTTAATTTTTTTTATTACTCCTTATTGTAGCTTATGTATGGCACATATGTATGTACAGCTGGCAAAAACAAATTTCACAACCATGTCAGTGATGATAAATCTAATTGTGAGAATGAATAGTTTCTCACCCCTCCCTCCTCCCCGCCATTAGATCTCTGAATGCCCATATACACTACCTCACTATTTTTTCTTTTTCACTCTTTTTGCACTCCAATAGAAATATCTCCAATGTAATTTGTGGTTCATTTTATTACGTATTGCAAAGCTATCAAATTTCACAACATATGCCAGTGATATTAAACCTAACTCTGATTCAAGATGGGTCAAGACAGACATCTGCAGTCAAACCTAATATTATGTGATTTCTGTTCCAAATCTCACATCTCCACTCCAATATTTAACTGAAAACCCTCCATTCCAAGAAACCGTGTGATCACGAATTGTGCTTCTCCCTCCATCGTTTCATCAACCCAAAACGTGCAACTCTGCTTCTCTCTGCACAGACACTGCCCGACATGCTGAGTGCTTCCATCAGCTGCAGCCTTCCAGAATCCACAGAACACAGACCAGTACAGCACAGGAAGAGGACGTTCAGCTGACAATGCTGTGCCTAACCTATTCAATCAGCTATCGAATGGGCAACCTAACAAATCGCCTTGTCCATATCCTTCCATTTTCCTCACGTTCATGTGGCTACCTGAACGTCACTTAAAGTCTCTAAAGTTTCTGCCTCTACCACCACCCTAAGCACCCATCACTCACTGTGCAAAGAAAAACTTACCCTCACATCTCCATTGCAATTACCCCTTCCCACATTGAATGCACGGCCTCTGGTATTAACACATTACAACCCTGGGAAAAAGATATTATCAGGCTACTTTGTCTTTGCCTCGCGTAATCTTATAAACGTCCATCAGATCTCCTCTCAGCCTCCACTGCTCCAGACAAACAAGCCGTTTGTCCAGCCTCTTGTTACAGTATCAGATCTGACTTTTCATCTCTGCTCATTAAATGTGTGCCCGGTTCAGATCTGATAAGGTGAACGTGGAACACATATTGTGACATTTAATAAACAGAAATGACCATAAGACATAGGAGCAGAATTAGGCCATTCAGCCCCTCAAGTCTGCTCTGCCATTCTATCATGGCTCATCCTGGATCCTACTCAAACCCACACACCTGCCTTCTTGCCATGTTCTTTGATGCCCTGACCGATCAGGAAACCATCAACCTTCACCTTAAATATACCCACGGACATGGCCTCCACCACAATCTGTAGCAGAGTATTCCACATATTCACTACTCTCCGGCTAAAAAAATTTCTCATTGCCTCTGTTCTAAAATGTCACTCCTCAATTTTGAGGCTGTGCCCTCCAGTTCTGGATACCCTCCATCGTATGAAACATTCTCTCCACATCCACCCTATCTAGTGCTTTTAATATTCAGTAGATTTTCAAGGAGATCCTCCTGCATTCTTCTAAATTCCAGCGAGTACAGACCCAAAGCTGCCAGATGCTCCTCATATGTTAACCCCTTCATTCCCAGAATCATCCTCATGAACGTCCTCCAGATTCCCTCCATTGACAACAAATCCTTTTGAGATATGGGATCCAAAACTGTTGACAATACTCTAAGAGCAGCCTGACTAGTGTCTTATAAGGCCTCAGCATTATCTCCTTGCTTTTATATTTTATTCCCCTTAAAATAAATGCCAAAATTGCATTTGCCTTCTTTACCACAGACTCAACCTGTAAATTAACCTTTAAAGAGTCTTACACGAGAACTCCTAAGTCCCTCTACACTCGAGGTTTGAACCTTCTCCCCATTTAGATAATAGTCCGCACTATTGTTCCTTTTACCAAAATGCAATATCATAATTTCCCAACAGTGTATTCCATATGCCACCTTTTGCCCATTCTTCCAATTTGTCCAAGTCCTGCTGCAATCGCATCACTTCCTCAACACTACCTACCCCTCCACCTATCTTTGTATCATCTGCAAATCCATCAATTCTATTATCTAAATCATTGACAAGCAATGTGAAAAGTAGCGTTTCCAATACTGATCCCTGAGGAACACCACTAGTCACTGGCAGCCAACCAGAAAAAGCCCCCTTTTATTGCTACTCTCTGCCTCCCGCCTGTCAGCCATTCCTCTATCCATGCCAGTATCTTTCCCGTAACGCCACAGGATTTTATTTTGTTAAGCAGCCTCATGTGTGGCACCTTATCAAGGGCCTTCTGTAAATCCAAGTAAATTACATCTATTACTTCTCCTTTGTCCATCCTGCTTGTTACTTCCTCGAAGATCTCCAGATCTGTTAGGAAAGATTTCCCTTCACAGAAACCATGCCAACTTTCACTTATTTTATCATTAGTCTCCAAGTACCTCGAAACCTCATCTTAATAAGGGACCCGAACACTTTCCCAACCACTGAGGTTAGGCTAACTGGCCTACAATTTCCTTTCTTTTGCCTTCCTTCCTTCTTAAAGAGTGCAGTGACAGTTGCAATATTGCAGTCCTCCAGGACTAAGCCAGAATCAAGTGATTCTTGAAAGATTATGACCAATGCATCAATTGTTTCTTCAACAACCTTTCTCAGGACTCTGGGATGTACTCCATCTGGCCCAGGTGACTTATCCACTTTAAGACCTTTAAGTTTGCCTAACACTTATTTCTTTGTAATAGTAATAGCACTCACTCCTGCTCTTTGACACTCACGGATCTCTGCCACACTGCTAGTGTCTTCCACAGTGAAGACAGATGCAAAGTACCCATTAAGTTAATCTGCCATTTCTTTGTCCCCCATTACCACCATTTTCCAGCATCATTTTCCAGTGGTCCAATATCAACTTGCACCTCCCTTTTACTCTTTATATAAGTGAGAAAATGTTTAGCATCTGCTTTATGTTATTAGCTAGTTTTCCCTCATATTTCATCTTTCCCCTCCTTATAGCTTTTTCAGTTGCCTTTTGTTGGATTTTAAAGGTGTTCCAATTCCCAAAAAGCAACGTCCAGGAAGCAGACAGTTAGTTGAGATGCCATTGCTGAATGAGTGTGGTATGTACCTGAATTTGTCCTGCTGCCTATAATCCTTTATTGCCTGCTGTGCCAGACTCTCGGTGGCCTGCTCCTCTTTGAAAGTAAGCAGGTGTCGCCGCACATAGGTATCCTCTTGCTGCTTGTGGACGAGGTCGGCCTTCTCTGTGATACTGGCATGGAGCAGACAAAAGAAACAGTGGTAATCCGAGCAGTACTCAGAGTGCCTTCGACAATCAGCTGCAAATCACTTCCCCCACGCATCATTCACAACCACGAGACAACATCGTAACCCCAGAAGGCACAGGAGCAGAACTGGGCCACTCAGCCCAACGAGTCGCTCCGTCATTCCACCACGGCGGAGTTATTATCCCTCTCAGCCACATTCTCCTGCCTTCTCCCTGTGACCTTTGACACCCATCAACCTCCACGGTAAATACACCCAATGACCTGGCCTCCACAGCTGTCTCTGGCAATGATCTCCATCCGCTTTATAGCCAAAAAGGCTTATGGCACAGAATGAGGCCAATCGGCCCGTCGCACCTGTCTCAGCCAAAGGAAGGATATTCAAATCACCCCTGTAAATGGCTCTGTGAAGTGATTTCACTGACTGCTACAATATTGTGCTACCATCTTTGGTCTTTGTTACAAATAAGCTTGATAAGTGAATTTTCAGACCTCCCCCTCGCCTCAGGCCTGAACAGTTTATTCCTTATTCTGCGACTGCTGCTGTAGGTTTTCAGACCTCAGGCAGGAGATACATTGCCCCAGCACCTCATCTGCTGGGCCCCTTGAGCATTTTGCTTTTTTGAGAACTTTAAAAAAAAATCTCAGACCTCCTCAAAGTAAATTTAACTTTCAGGTTGAGTCGGTGGAAGCCAAATACAAAACAAGTAGGGTAGTTATGGAAACTATGGTGATTAAAGAAGAGGAAGTACTGCGACTTTTAAGGAATATAAAAGTGGATAAGTCTCCAGGTCCTGACAAGATATTCCCTAGGACCTTGAGGGAAGTTAGTGTAGAAATAGCAGGGGCTCTGACAGAAATATTTCAAATGTCATTAGAAACGGGGATGGTGCCGGAGGATTGGCGTATTGCTCATGTGGTTCCATTGTTTAAAAAGGGTTCTAAGAGTAAACCTAGCAATTATCGGCCTGTGATTTTGATGTCAGTGGTGGGTAAATAAATGGAAAGTATTCTTAGAGATGGTATATATAATTATCTGGATAGACAGGGTCTGATTAGGAACAGTCAACATGGATTTGTCAGGGTCTGGATAGACAGGGTCTGATTAGGAAGAGTCAACATGGATTTGAGCATGGAAGGTCATGTTTGACAAATCTTATTGAATTTTTTGAAGAGGTTACTAGGAAAATTGATGAGGGTAAAGCGGTGGATGTTGTCTATATGGATTTCAGTAAGGCCTTTGACAAGGTTCTACATGGAAGATTCAATCGTTAGGTATTAATATTGAAGTAGTAAAATGGATTCAACAGTGGCTGGATGGGAGATGCCAGAGAGTAGTGGTGGATAACTGTTTGTCAGGTTGGAGGCCGGTGACTAGTGGTGTGCCTCAGGGATCTGTACTGGGTCCAACGTTGTTTGTCATATACATTAATGATCTGGATGATGAGGTGGTAAATTGGATTAGTAAGTATGCAGATGATACTAAGATAGGTGGCGTTGTGGATAATGAGGAAGGCTTTCAAAGCTTGCAGAGAGATTTGGGCCAGTTAGAAGAGTGGGCTGAAAGATGGCAGATGGAGTTTAATGCCGATAAGTGTGAGGTGCTACATTTTGGTATGAGAATCAAAATGGGACATTCATGGTAAATGGTAGGGTATTGAAGAATGCAGTAGAACAGAGGGATCTAGGAATAATGGTGCATAGTTCCTTGAAGGTGGAATCTCATGTGGATAGGGTGGTGAAGAAAGCTATTGGTATGCTGGCCTTTATTAATCAGAGCATTGAGTATAGGGGTTGGGATGTAATGTTAAAATTGTACAAGGCATTGGTGAGGCCAAATTTGGAGTCTTGTGTACAGTTCTGGTCACCGAATTATAGGAAAGATGTCAACAAAATAGAGAGAGTACAGAGGAGATTTACTAGAATGTTACCTGGGTTTCATCTCCTAAGTTACAGAGAAAGGTTGAACAAGTTAGGTCTTTATTCTTTGGAGCGTAGAAGGTTGAGGGGGGACTTGATAAAGGTATTTAAAATTATGAGGGGGATAGACAGAGTTGACGTAGATAGGCTTTATCCACTGAGAGTAGGGCAGATTCAAACAAGAGGACATGAGTTGAGAGTTAAGGGGCAAAAATTTACTGGTAACACGAGGGGGAACTTCTTTACTCAGAGAGTGGTAGCTGTGTGGAACGAGCTTCCAGTAGAAGTGGTAGAGGCAGGTTTGATTTTTTCATTAAAAAAAAAATTGGATAGGTATATGGACAGGAAAGGAATGGAGGGTTATGGGCTGAGTGCAGTTAGATGGGACTAGGTGAGAGTAAGCGTTCAGTATGGACTAGAAGGGGCGAGATCGCCTGTTTCCGTGCTGTAGTTGTTATACGGTTATATGTTATATTTCCAGAGGACTAGAATATAAAAGCAAGGATGTAATATTGAGGCTTTATAAGACATTAGTCAGACTGCACTGGGAGTACAGTAAGCAGTTTTGGGTCCCTTATCCTAAAGATGTGCTGCTATTGGAGAGGGTCCAGGGGACGTTCACGAGAATGATTCTTGGGAATGAAAGGGTTAACACACGAGGAGTGTTTGATAACTCTGGGTCTGTACTCACTGGTGTTTAGAAGAATGGGGGCGGGAATCTCATTGAAATCTATTGAATATTGACAGGCCCAGAGAGAGCGGATGTGGAGAGGAAGTTTCCTACAGTGGGGGAGTCTCAGACCAGAAGGCACTGCCTGAGAATAGAGGGACATCAATTTTGAACAGAGATGAGGAGGAATTTCTTTAGCCCGTGCTGTGGAGGCCAAGTCATTGGGTACATTTGCAGCAGAGTCTGATAGATAGCTGGGAAACAAAGGTTACAGGGAGAAGGCAGGAGAATGGGATTGAGAGGTATGAGTCAGCAGGAATGAGGAATGGTGGAGCAGACTCAATGGGCTGCTGGTCCAACTTGTGAGCGGTAAATAAGAATGCAGAGAACACTTTATCTTGAGTTCAACAGTCGTGAGGTAACGTTGCAGCTCTACAAAACCCTAGTTAGCCCACATTTGGAATATTGTGTTCTGTTCTGGTCATCTCATTATAGGAAGGACGTGGAAGCTTTAGAGATGCTGATTCGCCAGGATGCAGCTTGGATTAGAGAGCATGTCGTATTGAGGATAGATTGAGCAAGATAGGACTTTTCTCTTTGGAGGAAGGGAGGATGGAGGAGGCTTGACAGGGTTTTGTTTTTAAATACAGAGAGTGCTGGGTGCATGGAGCACACAACCAGGGGTGGTGGTAGAGGAGATTAGGGGATTCTTAGGCAGGCACAGTGGTGGGCTCTGTAGGAGGGAAGGGAAAGGTCAGATTGATCTAGAGATAGATTGACGGTTCGGCCGAACAGCCTGCACTGTGCCGTAATGCTCCATGTTCACTGATGAGGGGATTATTCAGATCTTCATGGGAACCATTTGGGACATCTGTTATCACGTCTCTCCCCTCCCAGTGATTTCTAAAGACTTGTGTGCTCTTTGTTCAGGCACGCCACGATCTATTATCTGTGCTTGGTAGGCTGCGTGATGCGACGCACAGTTTAAGCACTGTTTCAACACCTGAGTCACTGGCTGCTGCTAATATGCAAATAAGTGCTACCTGAATTAACCCTTGCAAAGTTGAGGCAATTTCTAGATCTGCGCTCCGACAGTGGAACTGTTGAATCCACAATGTAGAAAAAGGCCCTTAGGCTATTTGTGTCTGTACCACTGGCTCTTTGCAGAGTAATCCAGTCAGCCCTGAACCAGTGCCTTATCCCCCTACAAGCCTGCCGAGAAAATCACTGGGCTCTCCATTTCCCTCCACCCCCCGCCCCATCTCTGACATTTAGACCATAAGACATAGGAGAAGAATTAGACCATTTGGCCCATCGAGTCTGCTCTACTATTCCATCTCAATCAAATTCCTGTTTTCTCCCTGTAACCTTTTATGTCCTTACTAATCAAGAACCTATCAACCTCGATAACTTGGTCTCCACAGCTGTAGGTGGCAATAAATTCCACACATACACCAGCGTCTGGCTAAAGAGATTCCTCCTCATTTCTGCTCTAAATGAACATCCCTCTATTCTGAGGCTCTGCCCTCTGGTCCCAGACTCACTACATCCTCTCCACGTCCACTCTATCTAGGCCTTGCAATATTCAATAGGTTTCTTCTAAACTCCAGGGAGTACAGGCCCAGAGCCATCAAACACTCCTCGTACATTAACCACTTACGTTTCCGGAATCGCTCTTGTGAACCTTCTCTGAACCACTTCCAGAGAAAATTACCGGAGTGCTGTGGACGAAGGGCCCAGAGCATTGTTGAGGATCCCTACCACCCATTGCACAATCTTTGACCCACTATGGTCAGGAAGGAGGTACAGGAGCATCAGGACAAGGACCGCCAGACTGGGTAACAGCTTCTTCCCTCAGCCTGTGAGACTAATGAATACCCTGCCACCACCGAGGTCTCATCACAAGGACAGCGGACTGTTTACTGTTTACCTGTGCTGTGCACAACATGGAATTTGAATTATATTTCATTAACATTTGTGGTAACATTGTACTGTGTGTGATATATGTACTGTGGGTGCACTGAGGTCTGGAGGAACATTGTTTTGTATGGTTGTATATATGTACTGTCAGATGGAAATAAACAAACTTATTTCATAGAAGAACAGAAATGGGCACTTTCAGACATCCTCATTGATGCCTTGTGACACCATTTGCCCGAATTAGTTGAACGTAAATTTATTATCAAAGTATCAAAGTGTGGTTCGGCCACACTTGGAGTACTGTGTCCACTTCTGGTCACCTCACTATAGGAAGGATGTGGAAGCATTGGAAAGGGTGCAGAGGAAATTTACCAAGATGCTGCCTGGTTTAGAGAGTATGCATTACGATCAGAGATTAAGGGAGCTAGGGCTTTACTCTTTGGAGAGGAGGAGGATGAGAGGAGACATGATAGAGGTGTACAAGATAATAAGAGGAATAGATAGAGTGGATAGCCAGTGCCTCTTCCCCAGGGCACCACTGCTCAATACAAGAGGACATGGCTTTAAGGTAAGGGGTGGGAACTTCAAGGGGGAAATTAGAGGAAGGTTTTTTACTCAGAGAGTGGTTGGTGCGTGGAATGCACTGCCTGAGTCAGTGGTGGAGGCAGATACACTAGTGAAGTTTAAGAGACTACTAGACAGGTATATGGAGGAATTTAAGGTGGGGGGTTATATGGGAGGCAGGGTTTGAGGGTCAGCACAACATTGTGGGCGGAAGGGCCTGTACCGTGCTGTACTATTCTTTGTTCTATGTTAAAGTACATATGTGTCATCATATACAATTTGGAGATTCATTAACCAGGTCCATGCCCCTGCATCCCTTTCCAATCCTAGTATTGGATCCACACCGTATTGGATCAATTGTAAAAATGTGGCCAGTACATGTGGCCAACTGATCATGCGGTGAATGAGCTGGGCGTCCAAAGTGGAAGGCCTCTCTTGTCTTTGTGCGGGCTTTCGAGTTTGATGTTTTCATTTCAGTAGGCCCGTGTTGTTGCTCCTGCACAGCTTGGCTTGTACCGTGGCTAACAAGACTCGGTAAAAACATTTAATCCTCCAACTCCATTGTCATTCTTGCTCCACGCATACGTAACCCTGCGCTTCATCCCCGACGAAAGCAATGAGGAGAGGGCACACCATGGGGGATGGGAGTCCCTACAGATGGATGCCTCCTTTCAAAGCTGTCCTCGATGGTGGGTATGCTAGTGCCCCAGATGGAGCTGACTGAAGGTCCTGCACTGTTTAAGTTATGTATTGCTGCCACAAGCAACTGGGTCTTATTTTCTTATGGAAAGAAACCATTGATGCCTCAGGTTGTGATCTCACATCAGGACAATAAATGCAGATCATAACCACAAGATTCTGCAGATGCTGGAAAAACTGAAGAACACACACACACACAGTGCTGGGGGAATAAACGACTTGCTGAGTAAATGCAGGCACTGACCGGCCATGACTTTAACCTCAAACACTAGACAAGAGACTGCACTAAACCGGGGTTTCATGATGACTTTCTCACCTGGCTGGTCCAAAGGTGAACGCGACGAAGAGCAGGAAGGCCATCACACAGGCTGCTTTCCGATTACCCGATCCCAGCTTCAGTTCGGTATTCTGGAAAATCGGACATGGAATGATTTGTCAACACAACCATTGTGGTACACCCAGTACAGACGTGTAAAGGAGAACACTGTTACTCCGGATAGGACCCAGCACAAAAAAAAACCCAGAATAATAAAAACACAATAAATATAAATACATAGATAGCTTACTATACAGAGATTGAGAGTATGTCCATAAAGTGACTGACAGGAAACTGATCGTTGGGGATGTGGAAGAGTTGGTTAGTGGGTGGAGGTGCTGATCAGCCTTACTGCTTGGGGAAAGTCACTGTTTTTGAGTCTGGTGGTCCTAGCGTGGGTGCTACACAGCCTCCTCCCTGATGGGAGTGGGACAAACAGTCCATGGGCAGGATACGTGGGATCCTTCATGAGGTTACAGGCCTTTTTCCTGCACCTTTCAGTATTCATGTCCTTGAAGGTGGGTAGGCTGCTGCCAGCGATGCACTGGGTTTGTCTACCCGTTTACAACCTTCCTGTCCGCGACAATGCAGTACAGTGACGCAGCTTGTTAGCCTCTTCAGATAGCAGAGGCCACAATCCATGTCCCTCTACCGTACCATATCGCACCGGACACAGTGATAGAAATATAGAAGCATAGAAAATAGGTGCAGGAGTAGGCCATTCAGCCCTTCGAGCCTGCACCGTCATTCAGTATGATCATGGCTGATCATCCAACTCAGAACCCTGCCCCAGCCTTCCCTCCATACCCCCTGATCCCTTTAGCCACAAGGGCCATATCTAACTCCCTCTTAAATATAGCCAATGAACTGGCCTCAACTGTTTCCTGTGGCAGAGAATTCCACAGATTCACCACTCTCTGTGTGAAGATGTTTTTCCTAATCTTGGTCCTAAAAGGCTTCCCCTTTATCCTCAAACTGTGACCCCTCATTCTGGACTTCCCCAACATCGGGAACAATTTTCCTGCATCTAGCCTGTCCAATCCCTTTAGGATTTTATACCTTTCAATAAGATCCCCCCTCAGTTTTCTAAATTCCAGCGAGTATAAGCCTAGTCGATCCAGTCTTTCATCATATGAAAGTCCTGCCATCCCAGGAATCAATCTGGTGAACCTTCTCTGTACTCCCTCTATGGCAAGGATGTCTTTCCTCAGATTAGGGGACCAAAACTGCACACAATACTCCAGGTGTGGTCTCACCAAGGCCTTGTACAACTGCAGTAGTACCTCCCTGCTCCTGTACTCGAATCCTCTTGCTATAAATGCCAGCATACCATTTGCCTTTTTCACCGCCTGCTGTACCTGCACGTCCACTTTCAATGACTGGTGTATAATGACACCCAGGTCTCGTTGCACCTCCCCTTTTCCTAATCGGCCACCATACAGATAATAATCTGTTTTCCTGTTTTTGCCACCAAAGTGGATAACCTCACATTTATCCACATTAAATTGCATCTGCCATGAATTTGCCCACTCACCTAACCTATCCAAGTCACCCTGCATCCTCTTAGCATCCTCCTCACAGCTAACACTGCCGCCCAGCTTCGTGTCATCCGCAAACTTGGAGATGCTGCATTTAATTCCCTCATCTAAGTCATTAATATATATTGTAAACAACTGGGGTCCCAGCACTGAGCCTTGCGGGTACCTCACTAGTCACTGCCTGCCATGCTGTAAAGGTCCCGTTTATTCCCACTCTTTGCTTCCCGTCTGCCAACCAATTCTCTATCCACATCAATACCTTATCCCCAATACCGTGTGCTTTAAGTTTGCACACTAACCTCCTGTGTGGGACCTTGTCAAAAGCCTTCTGAAAATCCAAATATACCACATCCACTGGTTCTCCCCTATCCACTCTACTAGTTACATCCTCAAAAAATTCTATGAGATTCGTCAGACATGATTTTCCTTTCACAAATCCATGCTGACTTTGTCTGATGATTTCACCGCTTTCCAAATGTGCTGTTATCAGATTGACAGGTTCACTTACGCTGTCAGGAGTCTCTCAAAAGCAGGGGTGGAGTTGTATGCCTCAAGGATCAAATCCTCTTGGCACACAAATGTATCGCTGTTGTCCCAATTCCAGATACAGGTGTATTTTTACTATAATCAGTTGAAACACCTTGACTGCACACAGTGATCTCCATTTGACCAATTATGTAACTTCCAAAACCAATTGGCTGCACCAGTGATGATTTGGTGTGACATAATAAAGGGGATGAACACTTAGGCAATCAATTATTTTGAGTTTTATATTTGTAATTAATGCAGATCACTTTGTGGAGATCTGTTTTCACTTTGACATGAGTCTTTTTCTGTTCATCAGTGTCAAAAAGTCGCCAAAATAAATCCACTGTGATTCAATGTTGTAAAACAAAAAAATATGTAAACTTCCAAGGGGGTGAATATTTTTTATAGGTGTTGTACATTCCACCTCAGGCCAACGTCAAACAGGCTCTAAACGATCTGAGCAATAGGATCAATATGCACAAAACAACACCCGCCACACCTTCACCATCATTTTGGGGGATTTTAACCAGACCACTTTGAAAAAGTCACTGAACAATCACCTGTAGTACCAGAGGAAATGACCAATGTTACCCCTCCATCCAGAATGTCTACTACGTCCACACTTCGGAAAGTCTGGTCATCTGGCTGTACTTCTACTCCCTGAGTATAGACAGAAACTGAAGACTGCAGCACCAGCAGCAAGGATCAAGAAGGTTTGGACAAGGGAAGCACTGGCGTGCCCACAGGACTGCTTTGAATCGGTGGACTGGACTGTATTCAGGGATTCATCTTTGAACCTGGATAAGTATGCCACAGTTGTTACCAACTTCGTTAAAACTGCGTGGATGAACCAGGAGGTTCACCTCCTGAGGGCTAGATCTGTGGCATTTAAGTCGGGTAACCCAGATCTGTACAAGAAAATCAGGTACGACTTGCAGAGGGCTATTTCAAGGGTGAAGACACAATTCCAAGCGAGGTTGGTGGCGACATCGGATGCACGGCAACTTTGGCAGGGTTTGCAAGACATTACCTCCTACAAAGCAAAGCCCAATAGAGTGAACGGCAGCAATTCTTCACTACCAGATGAGCTCAACACCTTCTATGTTTGCTTTGAAAGGGAGAATGTAACTACAGCAGTGAAGATCCCTGCTGCACCCTGTGACCTCCGACTCGGAGGCTGTCTTTTAGGAGGGTGAACCTCGCAAGGCAGGAGGCCCCGATGGAGTACCTGGTAAGGCTCTGAAAACTTGAGCTAACCAACTGGTGGGCGTATTCAGGGACATTTTCAACCTCTCACTGCTACGGTCGGAAGTTCCCACCTGCTTCAAAAAGGCAACAATTATACCAGTGCCAAAGAACAGTAGTGTGAGCTGTCTTAATGACTATCACCCAGTAGCACTCACATCTATGATGATGAAATGCTTTGAGAGGTTGGTCACGGCTGGAATCAACTCCTGCCTCAGCAAGGACATGGATCCATTGCAATTTGCCTATCGCCACAATAGGTCTACAGCAGACACAATCTCAATGGCTCTTCAAAAGGCCTTAGATCACCTGGACAATACAAACACCTACCTCTGGATGCTGTTTATTGACAATAGCTCAACGTTTAACACCACAACTCTGATTGATAAATTACACAACCTGGGCCTCTGTACCTCCCTATGTAATTGGATCCTCGACTTTCTAACTAGAAGACCACAATTTGTGTGAATTGGTGAGAGTATCTGCTCTTTGCTGACAACACTGGTGCACCTCAGGGGTGTGTGCTTAGCCCACTGGTCTACTCTCTCTATATCCATGACTGTGTGGCTAGGCATAGCTCAAACACCATCTATAAATTTGCTGACGATACAACCATTGCCATTGCTGGTAGAATCTCAGATGGTGACGAGAGGGCGTACAGGAGTGAGATATACCAACTAGTGCAGTGGTGTCACAGCAACAATCTTGTACTCAATGTCAGTAAGACGAAAGAGCTGATTGTGGACTTCAGGAAAGGTAAGATGAGGAAACATGAACCAATCCTCAGAGGGGGGAGAGTGAGCAGTTTCAAGTTCCTGGGTGTCAAGATCTCTGAGGATCTAACCTGGTCCCAACATAATGATACAGCTATAAAGAAGGCAAGACAGTGGCTATATTTCATTCCGAGTTTGAAGAGATTTGATTTGTCAACTAAAACACTCAAAGCTTCGATAGATGTACCTTGGAGAGCATTCTGACAGGCTGCATCACTGTCTGCAATTGGGGAGAGGGGTAAAGGTGGGGGGGGGGGTACTGCACAGGATCCAAACAAGCCACAGAAAGTTATAAAATTAGTCAGCTCCATTTTGGGCACTAGCCTCCGTATGCCTCCAAAAGGCGACATCCATTATTAAGGACCCCCATCACCCAGGGTATGCCCTTTTCTCACTCTTACCATCAAGTAGGAGGTACAGAAGCCTGAAGGCACACACTCAGCGATTCAGGAACAGCTTCTTCCCCTCTGCTATTCAATTCCTAAATGGACATTGAATCCATGGACACTACTTCACGTTTTTTTAATACATGTTATTTCTGTTTTTGGACTATTTTTAATCTATTCAATACACATGTATATACATAGAAACCACAGAAACTACAGCACAGAAACAGGCCTTTTGGCCCTTCTTGGCTGTGCCGAACCATTTTCTGCCTAGTCCCACTGACCTGCACACGGACCATATCCCTCCATACACCTCCCATCCATGTATCTGTCCAATTTATTCTTAAAAGTTAAAAAAGAACCTGCATTTACCACCTCATCTGGCAGCTCATTCCATACTCCCACCACTCTGTGTGTGAAGAAGCCCCCACTAATGTTCCCTTTAAACTTTTCCCCCCTCACCCATAACCCATGTCCTCTGGTTTTTTTCTCCCCTTGCCTCAGTGGAAAAAGCCTGCTTGCATTCACTCTATCTGTACACATCATAATTTTATATACCTTTATCAAATCTCCCCTCATTCTTCTACGCTCCAGGGAATAAAGTCCTAACCTATTCAACCTTGCTCTGTAACAAGTTTCTCAAGTCCTGGCAACATCCTTGTGAACCTTCTCTGCACCTTTCAACCTTATTTATATCCTTCCTGTAATTTGGTGACCAAAACTGAACACAATACTCCAGATTCGGCCTCACCAATGCCTTATACAACCTCATCATAACATTCTAGCTCTTATACTCAATACTTTGATTAATAAAGGCCAATGGACCAAAAGCTCTCCTTACAACCCTATCTACCTGTGACGCCATTTTTAGGGAATTTGTAACTGATTTATTTTTTTTTCCTTTCTGTATTACCATGTATCGCATTGAACTGCTGCTGCTAAGTTAACAAACTTCACGACACATGCTGGTGATAATAAACCTGATTCTGGTTCTTCCAGAGACTGACGGGAGAGAGTTCTATCAGAGAGGGTAGGGGGTAGTGCCAGGTGTGTTTCTGGACCCTGCTAACCCAGGCATCTGGTTTCACCCTGCTTGGCACCAAGCACGGTGGTACCTGCAGGAACTGCATGGAGGTGCTACAGTATTTGAGTGCACACATGAACCTTTCCTTGTCTGGCAGGCATTCTCTTCTGTGATTTACTAACACTGGTAGTTACTTGCAGAGTCGACGCAGTGGCAGAGTGACATATTTCTGCTGTGTCTTATGGTCTCAGCGCAGACAGGCGATTCATCCCCGGAACTCCATGCTGGTGTGTCTGGTCTAAATCTGACTCATCTCATGCCTTCCCCATGCTATTAGCCCCAAATATACATCCATTCCTTCCTCTTTCCCATTTAAAGAGGGTTAGCTGTATTTGTCAGAGTGAAATGTGTCATCTGTGTTAAGGATCAGAACAGTCTGAGGATGTGCTGGGGCAGCCTGTGACTAGAACATGGAAAACCTACAGCACAGTACAGGCCCTTCAGCCCACAATGCTGTGCTGAACATGTACTTTAGAAATTACTTAGGGTTACCCATAGCCCTGGTTTTCTAAGCTCAATGTACCTATCCAGGAGTCTCCTAAAAGATCCTATTGTATCCATAAAACCTCAAGACACAGGAGCAGAATCAGGCCATTTGGCCCATTGAGCCTGGTCCAGCATTCCATCATGGCTGATTTATGGGAAATGGGAAAATGAGAAGGACGGGAGGCACCAGGGGAGGTCATTTATTTATCCTCCCTCTCAACCCCACTCTCTTGCCTTCCCCCTGTAACCTTTGACACCTTGCATAATCAAGAACCCGTCAATCTCCGTGTTGAAAATACTCAAGAGCTTGGCCTCCAAAACTGTCAGTGGCAATGAATTCCAAAGATTCACCACCCTCTGGTTAAAAATGTTCTCTGTTCTAACGGGTCGCCTCTCTAATCTGAGGCCGTGGCAGCCCAGCATACCCACAATTTACTGACCCTGACCCGTAGTTCTTTGGAACGTGGGAGGGAACCCTGCCACCTCTGCCATTCACTCTGATCTCTCCCTGTGAGACCGAGTCCACAACCTCCCAGCCTTCGAAAGAAAAGGAATTCCCGGTTGGATTAATCACTGACTGCTTTTTTTGTGGCGTGCTAGCGCTCATCAGTGGGGTACCCACCCCACCTCATCTTCCATAAAGTAGCCACGTCATCACTCTTTTCCCAGGGTTACAATTCAGTCCTATCACCCATGCACATTTCTGCACTCCCAGTGCTCTCACTCCATGGAATTTCGTTCGCATAAAACACTAAAGATTGAAAGATAACTACATTCTTCGCAACTCCAGATGATCACCTGATTCAGCTATGTACACACCCACACACACAGGTTAAAAATGTTCTACTGTTAATGCGTCTCTTGCATTGGATAACTTTACTCACCTCAATGCTGAACCGACTCCACAAGCCCTAGACTCACGTTCAAGAACTCTACAACTCACGTTTCTCAGTATTATTTATAATTTTAAAAATACTTGCAGGGTTTTGTCTTCCCTTGCACATTGGTTGTTTGTCAATCTTTGTGTGTGGTTTTACACTGATCCTATCGTGCTTCTTTGTATTTATTAAGAGACAGAATGGAGTATGCCTTCCAGCCCATTGAGCTGCCCCGAGGGGGGAGGGGGGAGGGGGAGGGGGAGAGAGAGATTGATTGAGGGTGACAGTGAGAGTGTGTGTGCATATTGCTTCGGGCTTTGCTATTGTTGCGCTGTTGTGTCATTGCATGTCATCTGAACACGGATGGCAAGCCGTGTTGGTGCCGGAACGCGTGGTGAGGGGATACTCTCAAGCACATGCGAGGGTTGGGTTGGGTTGGCTGTGAACACAAACAATGCTTTATGCATTTCACTGTATGTTTCCATATACGTGTGACCTGAATCCGCCCCAGCACCAAGGGCATCTTGAAAAGGTGGTACCTCAGGAAGGTAGCATCTATCATTAAAGACCCTCACAGCCTGGGACAGGACCTCTTCTCAATACCACCATCAGGGAGGAGGTACAGGAGCCTGAACACGCACACTCAATGTTTTAGGAACAACTTCTTTCCCTCCACCATTAACATTATTAGTTCCTCTTTGCTACTGTTTAGCTTTATATTCCTTACTGTAACCTATAGTAATTTTTACATATTGCAAAGTACTACTGCCACAAAACAACAAATTTCACGACCCAAGCCTGTGATCATAAACCTGACTCTGAAATGGAATTGGGTGCAATAACATAGGCATGTCGAGAAACCAGATGGCAGAGGGGAAGAAACTGTTCTAGAATCATTGAGCGAGTGCCTTTAGGCTCCTGTACCTTCTCCCCAGGTCTGAGTGGCCGAATCCACGGAGTTTGTACACTTTTTCCATCACAAATAGTTGGGAAAACCCAAGTGGGAGACTGGGGCAGGAGGAGTGGAAGAGTTTAATCACGAGGTGCCAGGATTTTAATGACCTAGAGAGGAGGGAGGGAGGGAGGGAGGCTCAGTGCTCGACACTCAGTTGGAAACAGATTTACAGCAGATCAGGAGCCATTACACCCTCTGCTGACCAATTAGTGAATTACAATGAGCTTCATGTAAACCCAAGTAACTGTGCCCACCCGGGTGAGATTCCAACAGCCAGGAATGACACAAGGGATTCTTCAGATGCTGGAAATCTTGAGGAACAGGATTTCTGAATCCACAATCACTACATAACACTGCCACAACAGTCCACCAAAGAGTTGAATTATCAGGGTGAAGAGAAAGTGAGACAGCTTTGACTTTGTGGTGATCATGTACTTGCAATGGCCGTTCAATGGTAGTGCACTGTGGGAGGCCCAGGTTCGATTCACAGTCAGCGCACCTACGGGCAACTCAGTGGCAGTTATTTAGCAGTTAGCGTACCACTACTACAGCAACAGTGGCCAGGGGTCAATTCCTGCCCCTGTAGATTAAGGATCTGTGGACAGGCCTCTCTTTGTGGGCTTCAGTTCAGAATGCTATTTGCTTATGTTTATTGTTTGCATGATTTGCTTTTTTCTCTGCACACTGGGTGCTTGATGGTCTTTTTTTATTCATGGCTTCTGTTGGGTTCTTTGCTTTTTTCAGGAGGCAAATCTCAAAGTTGTATAATGTATACATACTTCAATAATAAATGTACTTGGAACTTTTAAGTGTAAAGGGACTTGACTGAAGGAGCCTGGTGGTTAGTGGTTAGTGCAATGCTTTACAGTGTTAGATGCAATTCCCAATGCTGTCTGTAAGGAGTCTATACGTACTCCCCCTTGTCCAGGCCAGTTTTCTCCCACATTCCAAAGATGTACGGGTTAGTAGGTTAATTGATCACATGCACAGGTTAATAGGGTAATTGATCACATGTATGGGTTAGTAGGTTAATTGATCACATGCACGGGTTAATAGGTTAATTGATCAGATGGGTGTAACTGGGCGGCACAGGGTCATTCGGCCTGAAGGGTCTGTTACTCTGCTGGATACACAGCTTAGCTGAGAAACGGCAGAAAAAGTCCAAAAATTGTGAAGCAAAACACAGGGAATTGTGGATAATATTATAGCCAGGATGTGGGGTACAAATTATAATGGGAGATAAAAAGGCATACAAAAAGGGCAAAGGTACGATAGGGAATTTCAATATGCAGGAAAATTGGGAAAATTAGGTTAGTGCTGGACCCCAAGAAAGGGAATGTGTAGAATACCTACGAGATGACTTTTTAAGAGCAGATTGTAGTTGAGCTCACAGGGGGAAAGGTAAGTCTAGATTGAGTGTTGTGCAGTGAACTAGATTTGAATAGAAATTTGAAGGAACCCTCAGGAGAGACCGAACATAATATGATAGAATTCACCCTACAGCAGTGGTCCCCAACCACCGGGCCACGAGGAAACGATATGATTTGGTGATATGAAATGAAATGAGTCAGCTGCACCTTTCCTCATTCCCTGTCACGCACTGTTGAACTTGAATACTCCCCACCCCACCTCCTTGGCCAGTCCGCAAGAATATTGTCAATATTAAACCGGCCCGCAGCGCAAAAAAGGCTGGGAACCCCGCTTGTCTGTAAGAGAAGCCAAAGTCACATTATGAGTATTGCAGTGGAGTAAAGGGAATTACGGAGGCACAAGACAGGAACTGGCCAAAATTGATTGGAAAGTGACACTAGTAGGGATGACCACAGAACAGCAATGGCTGGAGTTTCTGGGAGTAATTTGAAAGATGCAGCATAGATGTATCCCAAAGATGAAGACATTCTAAAGGGAGAATGATGCAACTGTGGCTGACAAAGGAATCAAAAGGCAGCATTAAATCAAAAGAGAGAGCATAGTTGAAAGTTAAAGGATTGGGAAGCTTTTACAAACCGGCATAAGGAGATAAACAATGAAATATGAAGGTAAGCTAGACAATAATTTAAAAGTTTTTTCAGATATATAAAGAGTAAAAGAGAGACGAGGGTGGATATCAGACCGCTGGAAAATAATCCTGAAGAGGTAATAATGGGTGACAAAGAAATGGCAGATGAACTTAATATATATTTTGCATCACTCTTCACTGTGGAAGGCACTAGCAGTATGCCAGAAATTTGAGAGTGTCAGAGGGCAGAAGTGAGTGTCATTGCTATTACTTAGGAGAAGGTACTTAGAAAGTTGAAAGGTCTGAATGTGGATAAGTCATCTGGGACAGATGGACTACACCCCAGGGTTTTGAAAGAGGTTGTTATAGAGGCATTTCAAGAATCACTAGGTTCTGGAATAGTTGTTGAGGACTGGAAAATTGCAAATGTCACTCCACCCCTTAAGGGAGGTAGGTAGATGAAAGCAAATTACAGGCCATTTAGTCTGACTTCAGTGGGAAGATGTTGGAGTCCATTATTAACGAGGAGGTTTTGGGGTACTTGGAGGCACATGGCAAAATAGGCCAAAATTAGCAAGGCTTCCTTCAGATTTGTCTGACAAACCTGTTGGAATTCTTTGAGGAAATAACAGGCGGGATAGGCAAAGGAGAGTCATTGGATGTTGTTTATTTGGACTTTCAGAAGGCCTTTGACAAGGTGCTGTACATGAGGTTACTTGACATGGTGTTGCAGGAAAGATAGAGGACTGGCTGAAAGGCAGGAGGCAGAGAGTGGGAGTAATGGGAGTCTTTTCTGGTTGGCTGTCGGTTACTAGTTACAGTGGCATGCAAAAGTTTGGGCACCCCCGGTCAAAATTTCTGTTACTATGAATAGCTAAGCAACTAAAAGATGAACTGATTTCCTAAAGGCATAAAGTTAAAGAGGATACATTTCTTTAATATTTTAAGCAAGAAAACTTTTTTATTTCCATCTTTTACATATAAGGGGTTTCTTCTTTTATGTTACTGCAAAGGTTAACAAAATGGCTTCTTTGTTATGTTATAATAAAAATGGCTTTTCTGTAATAACTGCGATGTAAGGAGTTCTCTCTCTCTGCTTGTTCGGGTTATATTATTGATAAGAGGACGAACGAACCAATTGGGATAGATTTTATTCTTTCTTGTGTGTCTGTAAGTTATTGTTTCTTGCGGGCTTTGGGGCAGAAGGTGCGAGGGGGACAGAGAGAGAAGACGCGATGCTGTAAGCTGGGCGGCAGAACGGACCCCGAGCTGGAGTCCGAGTCCCAAGGTCTTCGGCGAGGAGAGGAGACGGAGACAGACTCGTGTGGGGCATCTGGTCGACCACTGTGGGTGGTCCCAAGCGGCGGGTCGAGGAGGTCGGAGGGGATCGAATGGTGGAAAGAGGACTCCGTTAATTGTGCACGAAGTGGATGAACTTTGATAAGTTTGGCGCCTTTTACTTTCCTTTTATATTTTATCTCTATTAATTACATAGTCCCAGTAATATCTATAAAATGTAATCATTTAATCGCATATGGTGTATTGTCTGTTATTGGGTGGGGTGGGGTACATCACACAGCATCCACACAAACTTGATTACCCAGTTTGGCGGGGCTGAAGGCTGCTCCCCCTAGACAAAAGCGAGCTGAGTGAGGCTGAGGCTTACCAGGAGGCTAAATACAGTTTCAAAATAACAAAAAAGGAAAAGGGCCCAAAGCAAACGTTTGGGCACCCTGCATGGTCAGTACTTAGTAACACCCCCTTTGGCAAGTATCACAGCTTGTAAACACTTTCTGTAGCCAGCTAAGAGTCTTTCAATTCTTGTTTGGGGGATTTTCGCCCATTCTTCCTCGCAAAAGGCTTCTAGTTCTGTGAGATTCTTGGGCAGTCTTGCATGCACTGCTCTTTTGAGGTCTATCCATAGATTCTCGATGATGTTTAGTTCAGGGGACTGTGAGGGCCATGGCAAGACCCTCAGCTTGCACCTCTTGAGGTAGTCCATTGTGGATTTTGTGGTGTGGTTAGGATCATTATCCTGTTGTAGAAGCCATCCTGTTTTCATATTCAGCTTTTCTAAAGACAGTGTGATGTTTGCTTCCAGAATTTGCTGGTATTTAATTGAATTCATTCTTCCCTCTACCAGTGAAATGTTCCGCGTGCCACTGGCTGCAACACAAGCCCAAAGTATGATCGATCCACCCCCGTGGTTAACAGTTGGAGAGGGGTTCTTTTCATGAAATTCTGCACCCTTTTTTCTCCAAACGTACCTTTGCTCATTGCGGCCAAAAAGTTCTATTCAAAAGGCTCAAAGGAACATCTAAACAAGCCTGATGCATTTTGGAAACAAGTCCTGTGGACTGATGAAGTTAAAATAGAACTTCTTGGCCGCAATGAGCAAAGGTATGTTTGGAGAAAAAAGGGTGCAGAATTTCATGAAAAGAACACCTCTCCAACTGTTAAGCACGGGGGTGGATCCATCATGCTTTGGGCTTGTGTTGCAGCCAGTGGCGCGGGGAACATTTCACTGGTAGAGGGAAGAATGAATTTAATTAAATACCAGCAAATTCTGGAAGCAACATCACACCGTCTATAAAAAAGCCAAAGATGAAAAGTGGATGACTTAAAAATCCACAATGGACTACTTCAAGAGGCGCAAGCTGAAGGTTTTGCCATGGACCTCACAGTCCCCTGAACTAAGCGTCATCGAGAATCTGTGGATAGACCTCAAAAGAGCAGTGCATGCAAGATGGCCCAAGGATCTCACAGAACTAGAAGCCTTTTGCAAGGAAGAATGGCCAGAAATCCCCCAAACAAGAATTGAAAGACTCTTAGCTGGCTACAAAAAGCGTTTACAAGCTGTGATACTTGCCAAAGGGAGTGTTACTAAGTACTGCCGTGCAGGGTGCCCAAACTTTTGCTTTGGGCCCTTTTCCTTTTTTGTTATTTTAAAACTGTAAAAGATGGAAATAAAGAAGTTTTCTTGCTTAAAGTATTAAAGAAATGTGTCATCTTTAACTTTATGCCTTTTGGAAATCAGTTCATCTTTTAGTTGCTTAGCTATTCACAGTAACAGAAATTTTGACCGGGGGTGCCCAAACTTTTGCATGCCACTGTATGTTCCACAGGGGTAGGTGTTTTCACGTTATACGTCAATGATTTGGATGACAGAACTGATGGCGTTGTGGCCAAGTTTGCAGATGAGAGAGAGATGGAGGGGCATGTAATGTTGAAGAAGCAAGGGAGTCTGCAAAATGACTTAGACAGATTGGGAGAATAGGCAAATAATTAGCAGATGGTATATAGTGTAGCAAATTGTATGGTCATGTACTTTGGTAGAAAAAATAAAGGCATTGACTATATTCTAAACAGGAAGAATTTTTTTTTTAAAAAACCAGAGGTGCAAAGGGCTTGTGAGTCTTCATGCAGGATTCCTTAAAGGTTAACTTGCAGGTCAAGTCGGTGGTAAGGAAAGCAAATGCAATATTAGCATTCATTTTGAGAGGACTAGAATATAAAAGCAAATATGTAATGCTGAGGCTTTATGAGACTTTGGTTAGACTGTATTTGGAGTATTGAGATTTTGGCCCCTCATTTAAGAAAGTATGTGTTGGCATTGGAGAGGGTCCAGAAGACGTTCAAGAGAATAATCCCGGGAATGAAACGATTAACTTGTGAGAAGCACTTGATGGCTCTCGGTCTGCACTCAGTGGAGTTTAGAGGAAAGGGGTGGGGTGGATCTCATTGAAATGTATCGAATATTGAATGGCCCAGATAGAGTGGACATGGAGAGGATGTTTCCTGAAGTGGGGGTGTCTAGGACCAGAAGGCACAGCCTCAGAATAGAGGGATACACATTTACAATGGAGATGAGGAGAAATTTCTTAACTAGACAGTGGTAAGTATGTGGAATTTGTTGCCACAGATGGCTGTGGAGGCCAAGTCGTTGGGTATATTCAAAGTGGAATTTGATAGGTTCTTGGTTAGTAAGGGTGTCAAAGGATACAGGGAAAAGGCAGGAGAAAGGTGTTGAGACAGTTAATAAATCAGCCATGATGGAATGGCAGAGCAGACTTGATGAGCTGAATGGCCTAATTCTGTTCCTATGTTTTATGGTCTCTTATGGTCTTAACACCAATATGGATTAAGACTTGGTTATCAGTCATAAAGCGAAGAGGAGACTGCAAAGACCAGCTGCTGGTGCTCACCAGTGTCTGTGGGTGGGATCGGGCATCAAATACCATATTTCTAAGTTTACCAATGATGCAATTCCGGGGCAGAATTGTGGAGAGAGGAGGATATGAGGAGAAATAGACAAGCGGACTGGGTTGTGGGGGGTGGGGGGAGAGACTTGGCCCACAGGAACATAATGTGGAAAAAGGAGAGGAGGCTCAATTTGGTGAATGTAATTGGAAAGCTGTCTGTCCTTGATATGGTGAGAGAAAGTGGTTAACACTAATGTTAAAAGGGGCTGAACATAACACGTTACATTGGCCTCCAGTTGTGGGTCTGTACGTTCTTGTTGTGACTGTGAGAGTTTCCACCGAGTGCTCTGGTTTCCTCCCGCGTTCCAAAGAGACACAGGCTGGTAGGTTAATGGGTCCAATAATTGTGACTGGGCAGCGTGGACTCATTGCACTGGGAGGGCCTGTACTGTACTGTACTCCAAAATAAAATGAGCACATTTCTGTCCATTACCATGGGCTCATTGGGCATTCACACGTCCTGTGAATTCTCACTTCAACTCTTCACTTGGTTTAACGCCCCTTAGCACGCAGCGCCTCTAGTTGCCTCTCTTTCCCAGTGCACACAGGGAAAACTCCCATCATTATTTCTGGAAGTGAAGCGAAACAGCACAAGGTCCCCAGCCTCCACCAGGAGTCAAAGTGACAGTTTAACTGATAAAGCAGGGAACGTTTGACTGCTTGCCACGACGATATCTGCGTTCACAACGAGAAGAAACACTTGGAGGTGCTTGAGGGCCCCGGAAAACCCAGGCATTCGCACAGGTGACCTGGTACCCTGACAGTCCCTCATACGCACACTCTGCACGAGGAAGCTACCTCCCGCACACACTGATCCTCAAAAACCTCCGCAGCCTCAGGGGAGACTCTGCCACCTCCCTCCCATCACTTAGCTTTCACTCGTTCCTCACTAACACTCCCCCGAAACGGAAAGTGCGGCAGTCGTATTTTTGGCGCAGCCACTGAAAACGAGGGTGGAGAATCTGTGGAATTCAGATTGAAGCTGATATAACTTCTGTGTGCTCATCTCACTGCTGTATTACACAGATAAGGTTAGTGTGTGTGTGTGTGTGTGTGTGTGTGTGTGTGTGTGTGTGTGTGTGTGTGTGTCTGTCTGTGTGTCTCTGTCTGTGTGCTCAACTCACTGCTGTATTACACAGATAAGGCTTGTGTGAGAGAGAGTGAGTGTGTGTGTGCGTCTCTGTCAGTGTGTGTGTCTGTGTATGTCTTGTCTGTGTCTGTGTCTGTGTGCATGTGTGTCTGTGTCTGTGTGCGTGTCTGTGTTTGTTTTGCTCTGGTTTCCCGGTAGTGAAGGTGACAGCACAGCCCTCCGGTGAAAAATGATATCGTATCTGTTAAAAAGGGGCCGTGGACAATTCTGATTTGATGGAGACGGACGTGAAAGCACAGAGGAACATCTGGTGAAATTTCTGAAATGCCCGTTCGCTGCTGTCGTTACTGCGTGGTTGGGAATCTTTCAGAGGGAAGGCCTCAAAATCCCCGGCCTTGCCTGCTTTTGGCCACCGAGAAGGAGGTTGAAGCGTTTGGACAGAGATGGCGCTCAGTGCTCGGTGTCGGAGAGCTGATCAGAGCTCGAAGTTTTCGGATGACTCAGAGTTGGATTGTGGTCGGCATGGCAGGGAGAGTTTTTCTTCCTTCTCCCGTCTGCGTGAGATGTGGGACATTTGAGAAACTTTCAGCTCTACTGTGCTCATGAACTTCTTCATCAAGTTATGGTATTGTTGCACTGTTGTAACTATATGTTATAATTATGTGGTTTTGTCAGTTTTTCCAGTCTTGGTCTGTCCTGTGTTTTGTGATATAACACTGGAGAAAATAATGTATCATTTCTTAATGCATGCATTACTAAATGACAATAAAAGGGGACTACGTGTCCTCATAATCTAATCTGCAAATATTTAAGGATATTAACTACAAGATACCGGTGGTGGGGTGGAACAGAGGACGAGCGGAGAAGCAGAACAGGACGGGACTTATGGTTTTGGCTCAAACCTCACCTCTGAAACAATGCTGTCGAGTTTCTTCTTCAGTAGCGTGTTCTCCCGCTTGAGCTTCTCGTTCTCGCTGAGTGCCTCGCGCAGCTTGCTCTCCAGACCCTGCAGGTACTCCTTCTTCTTCTTGCGAGACTGGAAGGCCGACTCCCGGTTCTTGATCATCCGCTGCTGACGTTTCAGCAGCTTTATCTATGGAGAGGAAGCAATGCATGAACGACGGAGAGTCAGGAATCAAGCCCACCAGCCCAAGATAGTGCTGGCAAGACATGATGTTTTGTGGGCAGCTAACAAAGCTACAAACCACTCTAATAAATGTACTTTTTCTGCTCTATGATCACTGCAGTCCACAGCCTGTAAATTCCCTTTGGGAGTTGTGCTTTCGAACCATCTGAATGATCTGTCGTTTTTGTGATATCCCGAAGGATTTGGCAAAATGAACTCTCGAGAGCAGGTTCCCACCTGCTTCAAAAAGGTAGGAATTACAGCAGTTCCCAAGAAGAGTAGTGTGAGCTGCCTTAATGATTATCGTCCAGTAGCACTCATATCTACCGTAATGATCTTTCAAGAATCGCTAGATTCTGGAGTGGCTCTGGAAGACTAGAAAACTGCAAATGTCACTCCACTCTACAAGAAGTAAGAGAGTCAGAAGGAAGGAAACTACAGGCCAGTTAGTCTGACCTCACCGGTTGGGATGATGTTGCAGATGATTAATAAGGATGAGGTCTCAGGGAACTTGGAGGCACATGATAAAATAGGCTGTAGTCAGCATGGTTTCCTCGAAGGAAAATCTTGCCTGACAAATCTGTTGGAATTCTTTGAAGAAATAACAAGCAGGATAGACAAAGGAGAATTAGTTGATGTTGTGTACTGTGCTTGGAGTTTCAGGAGGTCTTTACAAGGTATCACACAAGGCTGCTTCACAAGCTACCAGCCCATGGTGTTACAGGAAAGATCCTAGCATGGATAAAGCAGTGACTGACTGGCAGGAGGCAAAGAGTGAGACTAAAGGGAGCCTTTTTTTGGCTGGCTGCCAGTGACTAGTGGTGTTCCACAGGGGTCTGTGTTGGGACAGATTCTTTTTACATCCTATGTCAATGATTTGGATGATGGAATTGAAGACTTTGTTGAAAAGTTTGCAGACAATATGAAGACAGGTGGAGGGGCAGGTAGTTTTGAAAAAGTAGAGAAGCTACAGAAGGACAGACAGATTAGGAGAATGGGCAAAGAAAAGGCATATGGAATACAGTGTCATGAAGTGTATGGTCATGCACTTTGGTAGAAGAAATGAAAGCGTTGACTATTTTCTAAATGGAGAGAAAATACAAAAGTCTGAGGCGCGAAGAGACTTGGGAGTCCGTGTGCAGGATTCTCTAAGGGTTAACTTGCAGGCTGAGTCTGTGGTGAGGAAGACAAATGTGATGTTAGGATTCATTTCAAAAGGACTAGAACATAAAAGCAAGGATGTAATGAAACTTCATAAAGTACTGGTGAGGCCTCACTTGGAGTGTTGTGAGCAGGTTTGGTCCTCTTATCTCAGAAAGGATGTGCTGAAACTCGAGGGGGTTCAAAGGAGATTCATCAGAATGATTCCAGGATTGAATGGCTTGTCATATGAAGAGCATTTTATGGCTCTGGGGCTGTATTCACTAGAATTCTAAAGAATGAAAGAGGATCTCATTAAATCATATTGATTATTGAAAAGCCTTGATTGAGTGGATGTGGACAGGATGTTTCCGATGGTGGGGGAATCTAAGACCAGAAGACACAGCTTCAGGAATAGAAGGGTGTCCTTTTAGAATGGAGATGATGAGGAATTTCTTTAGCCAGACAGTGCTGAACCTGTGGAAGCCTTTGCCATAGGCAGCTGTGGAGGCCAAGTCTTTATGTACATTTAAGGCAGATTTTTGATTGGTCAGGACATGAAGGGATACAGGAAGAAGGCAGGAGATTGGGGCTGAGAGGATGAAACAGCAGAGCAGACTCAATGGGACAAATGGCCTGATTCTGCTTCTATATCTTATGGTCTTATGGAAATGCTTTGAGAGGTTGCTCATGACTCATGTTATGTACCCCTAGGGTTCCTTTTTGCTGTGGACTGTCACTTTAAGGCACAAGAGAGAACTGAGACTAACTTTTGGATTTCTGCTGACAGAGAGAAGGGCGGAGTCTGCCCTGTTGGTGATAATCCAAACGTGGATTTTGTTGGAGTATCCTGTGGCCACCACTGTTGGTGATAATCCAAACGTGGATTTTGTTGGAGTATCCTGTGGCCACCACTTTGAGATGTCCCATAGCTGAGTTCGGGTGTGGTGCCACTTGTGTTGCAAGGATATTCGCTGAAGATCACTGTCGGTGATACTTCCTGTGTGGAGTGGAACAACTTCGGAGAGAAAACCTACTGCTATTGTTATTTTGTTGTCGTGGAATATCGACGTGAATTGCCTTCTCACAACATTCGCCTTTTGGATTACAAATATCTCTCATTAATTAACCTGAGCATTGAACTGAACTATCTTACATTCCATCGTAAGACTGTATCCAATTACCACCTAAGCATGAAGAAACTTGGCTTTTATATTTACACATAATCTCTGTTAACCTGTTTGATTTATTTGGTTATATATTACTGTTTTGCGTAGTTACTAATAGAATAGAATTAGTTAAAAGGTGTGTTCCATTTCTGCTGGTTCTTTAACCCGTTATGGTGTACGTAACACTAGAATCAACTCCTGCCTCAGCAAGGACCTGGACCCACTGCAATTTGCCTTTTGCCACAATAGGTCTACAGCAGACACAATCTCAATGGCTCTTCATGCAGCCCTCGATCATCTGGACAATACAAACACCTGTGTCAGGATGCTGTTCATTCCCACAATCCTGATCGAAAAGCTACAGAACCTGGGCCTCTGTACTTCCCTCTGCAATTGGATCCCCGACTTCCTAGCCAGGAGACCACCATCTGTGTGGATTGGTAATAACATCGCCTCCTTGCTGACAATCAACACTGGCGTACCTCAGAGATGTGGGCTTAGCCCACTGCTCTACTCTCTCTATACCCATGACTATGTGGCTAGTCAGAGCTCAAATGCCATCTATAAATTTGCTGATGATACAACCATTGTTGGCAGAATCTCAGATGGAGTTGAGAGGGTGTACAGGAACAAGATCTACCAGCTAGTTGAGCAGTGTCGCAATACAACCTTGCACTCAGCATCAGTAAGACCAAAGAGATGATTGTGAACTTCAGAAAGGGTAGGATGAGGGAACATAAACCAATCCTCACAGAGGGATCAGAAGTGGAGAGAGTGAGCAATTTCAAGTCCCTGGGTGTCAATATCTCTAATGATCTAACTTGGTCCCAACATATTAATGCAGCCACAAGGAAGGCAAGGCAGCAGCTATATTTCACCAGGAGTTTGAGGAGATTTGGTTTGCCACCTAAAACACTTGAAAACTTCAACAGGTGTACTGTGGAGAACATTCTGACAGGCTGCATCACTGACTGGCATGGTGGGGGGCACTGCATAGAAGCTACAGAAGGTTGTAAAATTCGTCAGCTCCATCATGGGTACTAGCCTCCATAGTGTTCAAGACATCTTCAAGGAGCAGTGCCTCAGAAAAGCAACGTCCATTATTAAGGATCCCCAACACCCAGGACATGCTCTCTTCTCACTGTTACTGTCAGGAAGGAGGTACAGAAGTCTGAAGGCACATACTCAGCGATTCAGGAACAGCTTCTTCCCCTCTGCCATCTGATTTCCAAATGGACACTGAATCCACAAACACTACTGCACTTTTTTATTATTTCTGTTTTTGCACTATTTTTAATTTAACTACATTATAGTTGCAACAAAGGGTTTGTGAATCCTTTGCAATTACCTAGTTTGCTCCATAAATTACTCAAAATATAGTCTGATCTTCATTTAAGTCACAATAATAGACAATCTGCCTAAACTAACACAAACAATTGTATTTCTTCTCATCAATACTGAGTGCACCATTTAAACAATCACAGCCTAGGTTCAAAAGAGTATGTGAACATCTGGAGTAATGCTTTCTACAAAAGCTATTTGGAATCAGGTGATCTAATCAATGAGATGGGATTGGAGCTGTGGGTTGTAGAGATGCACTGACCTATAAAAAAGACACACAAGGTCAGGTTACGGACAGAGCCTGCTCTTCTCAAGAGAGATCTGTTTATGTACACCATGCCTCGATCAAAACAACTTTCAGAGGACCTTAGAAGAAGAATTGTAGAGATGCATGAAGCTGGAAAAGGCCACAAAGGCATTTCTAAAGACCCGAGTGTTCATCAGCCCACAGTAAGAGAAACTGTCTCCAAATGGAGGAGACGCAGTACTGTTGCTACTCTCCCTGGGAGTGGGCATCCTGCAAAGATCACACCAAATGCACAACATGCAATGCTGAAAGGAGGTGAAAAAGAACCCAAGGGTAACAGTAAAAGACCTGCAGAAAATCTCTAGAACTTGCTAAAGCCTCTGTTCATGTGTCCGTGATAAGAAAAACACTGAACAAGAATCGTGTTCGTGGAAGGACACCACAGAGGAAATCATTGCTCTTCAAAAAAAAAACCTTACTGCACGTCTCGAGTTTGTAAAAGACCACCTGGATGTACTACAACACTTCTGGGACAACGTTCTATGGACAGATGAGACAAAAGTTGAACTTTTCGGCAGAAATGCACACTGCTATGTTTGGAGGAAAAAGGGCACTGCACACCAACACCAAAACCTCATCCCACTGTGAAGCTTGGTGGAAGGAGCATCATGTTTTGGGGCTGCTTTGTCATCTCAGGGCCTGGACAGCTTAAACAACAGGTGTCCTGTCGCACTCCTGGCTGGTCAGAGATTACATCTGCAGCTTGCTACCGCCCAAACTGGACCTCCGACGATCTGCCTATCAACACAACTGATCGACAGACGACGCAATAGCCACTACTCTACATACCGTCCTTACACATCTGGAGAAGAAGGATGCCTATGTGAGAATGCTGTTCTTGGACTACAGTTCAGTATTCAACACCATAGTTCCATCCAGGCTCGACAAGAAGCTCAGAGACCTCGGCCTTGTGCAGCTGGATCCTGGACTTCCTGTCAGATCGCTGGCAGGTGGTAAGAGTGGGCTCCCTTACCTCCACCCCTCTGACTCTCAACAAAGGAGCCCCTCA
Organism: Mobula birostris; assembly: GCF_030028105.1. Taxonomy (NCBI): domain Eukaryota; kingdom Metazoa; phylum Chordata; class Chondrichthyes; order Myliobatiformes; family Myliobatidae; genus Mobula; species Mobula birostris. The sequence goes on from NC_092374.1 coordinate 205,212,460, forward strand.
GGGCGGTGTACTAAATCCCCTCCTTCACCCTCTGTATACCCACGACTGTGTCACCACCCACAGCTCCAATCTGCTCATTAAATTTGCCGACAACACTACATTGATTGGCCTAATCTCAAACAATAACGAGGTGGCCAATATGTACAGTATGGCCAAGTGAAACAGGAACTGATATAGGAGGTGAGGGGAGTAATGAATTAAAAGTATTGTATATGAATGCACGGAGTATAAGAAATAAAGTGGATGAGCCTGAGGCACCAGTTGGAAATTGGTAAGTATGATGTTGTGGGAATAACAGAGACATGGCTTCAAGTGGACAGGGCCCGGGAAATGAATATTCAAAGATATACGTCCTATCGAAAGGACAGACTGATGGGCAGAGGGGGTGGGGTGGCTCTGTTGGTGAGGAATCATATTCAGTCCCTTGCGAGGGGGGACATAGAATCAGGAGATGTAGAGTCAGTATGGATAGAACTGAGAAATTCTCAGGGTAGAAAGACCCTAATGGGAGTTATCTACAGGCCCCCAAACAGTAGTCTGGATGTAGGGTGCAAGTTGAATCAAGAGTTAAAATTGGCATGTCGCAAAGGTAATGCTACAGTTGTTATGGGGGATTTCAACACGCAGGTAGACTGGAGGAATCAGGTTGGTACTGTCTGTCTGTGTCTTGTTTTACGGCGGTTGGCATCCAGCTTAATGGTGCATTACCGCCACCCTCTGTTCCAGAATGTGCACTAGACATACATTCTAAATCCCTTCACCCAATCTCTCACACACACACACAAACCTACACTTCACCCTCCCATCTTTGACCATCCTAGTATCCTATTTCTGTTTATTCGTCATATCCTATAAAAAACCCCTGTACCCCTTAAAAACGCTAAAAATACCCGGACTTGTGCTCTCTCACCCATGCCCAGCAACCCTTTTAATGTGAATTCCTGCATCCCCAACTCCCTTAATTTATTTCTCATCATCTCTCTCTGTATCCCATACTTCCTGCAACACAAAACTACAAGTTCTACTGACTCCTCTTCCTGACATTCCTCACACAATCCTGTCTGGTGTTTCCCTATCATTTTCAATGTTTTGTTTAATGCACAGTGCCCCAGCCTTAACCTAGTCCACACAATTTCCTCTCTTCTGTTTCCATTACCTACCCTAGTAACTGCAACACTCTTTTGTATTTGATATAAATGCCTCCCTTTCCCCTCCCTGTCCCATCTTTCTTGCCACATTCGGTTGACTTTTTCCCAGATTACACACTTAACCTCTGCTTTACTGATACTAATGTGCATTTCCACATTTTCTTTCTTTAACACCCTCTTTGCCAACTCATCCACCCTCTCATTCCCCTTCACCCCTACATGTGCTGGAACCCATAGAAATTTTACCTGACCTCCCTGATTTGCAATTCTTGTAACTAACTGAAGGACTTCATAAAGTACATCTTGCCGACTGTTTGTGTGAAAAGACCTTAAACTTGCTAGAACTGAGGATGAATCTGAACATATCAATGCTTTGGCTTGTCTGGCTTTCTGCACCCATTGCAACGCAACCAACACCACCAGCATCTCCACTGTAAACACCCCTAACTTATTAGATGTTCTTCTGCTGATTCCAATTTCTTTTGCTGGTGTTACCACCCCAAACCCTGTCACTCCTGTTTCAGGTTCCTTCGCACCATCCGTATAAATGTGAGTATAATCACTATACTTTTCCATCACATGACAGTTAAATGCATTTACCAAATCTGTTTTATATCTTTCTTTCCTTTTTACCTCTAACAAATGCCAGTCTATGTCAGGCCATACAAGCTTCCATGGAGCTACAACCGGATAAACTACTGAAGGACTTATCCTCAGATCAAGTACTCCACATTCTTTCGCAATATCATTCCCTACCCGACTAAATGTATCCCTTTGAAACCTCCCATTTTCCCAGCACTCCTGCAACACTCCTTTAGAAGGGTGAGAATCATTGTGCCTCTGCAAGTTAGCCCAGTAGTTTGCCATCAGTTGCATCCTTCTTAGTTCCAAAGGCATTATTCCCATTTCTACCTGTAGGGCTGACACTGGTGATGTTTTAAAAGCCCCACTGCACACTCTCAAGGCCTGAGCCTGAATCACATCCAGTTTCCTTATAAGAGACCTAGCTGCTGATCCATATACTATATTTCCATAATCCAATACAGATCTTACTAAAGCCACATACATTCTCTTCAAAGCTGAACAACTTGCTCCCCATTCCCTACCAGTCAAACATCTCATCACATTTATTACTTTTTTACATTTCTCCTCAACTTTCCTGATGTGGTCTGCCCATGTTAATCGTGAATCAAATATAACTCCCAGAAATTTAAATAATGCAACCCTTTCTAATTCAATCCCATACATCCTTAACTTCTTCCCTACCTCAACTCTTTTCCTGGTAAAAAATACAGTTTGAGTTTTTTACTACTGAAAATCTCTATCCCCAATCATAACCCACTCCACTACTTCAATTGCTTCTTGTAGCTTCCTGATTATATGGTCCATGTTCCTGCCTCTTTTCCACAAGGCCCCATCATCCGCAAACAGTGACCTACCTATATCCACTGGTACCTTGTGAAGACATCATTGACCATAATGGTGAAAAGTAACGGGCTAATCACACTACCTTGAGGTGTGCCATTTTCCACTATGTACTGTTTTGATAATTCTGATCCTATCCGAACTTGAATTTTTCTACCAAACAAAAAATCTTCAATCCAATTAAAAACTCTCCCACCAACCCCCATCTTGTGCAGTTTAATTAATAATCCTTCCTTCCACATCATATCATAGGCTTTTTCAATGTCAAAGAACACTGCCACTACTGACTCTCTATTTGCCTGGGCCTTCCTTATTTCAGTCTCTAACATAATCACTGAGTCCATGGAATTCCTTCCCTTTCTAAAACCACTCTGATAACTTGCCAGCATTCCCCTTTTCTCAAGCTCATACGATAACCTTTCTGTTATCATCCTTTCCATTATCTTACATATACTTGATGTTAATGCAATTGGTCTGTAGCTAGTGGGTTTTGACAGGTCCTTGCCAGGCTTCCTTATTGGAATTACTACTGCTTCTTTCCATGCACTTGGTAATCTTCCCTCCTCCCACACTCTGTTATAAAAATGCAGCAACTTCAAGAGTGCTCCTTCTCCTAGATTTTTTAGCATCACAGAGCATATCAGATCTTTCCCTGGGGAGGTTGGTCTCGATCTCTTTATTGCTCTCACCATTTCTGCTAATGTAAATGGATCATCAATTATATCATCTGTCCCTTCCCTCCTGTTTAACACACCTGGGTGTTGGCTCATTATTCTTTCCCTTCTTCTTCTCCCTTCTTCAGACAAATTTTCTGAACTGTGTATCAGTACAAATGACTTGGCCATGACCTCAGCCTTATCCCTACTGGAGACTGCAGTTTCCTCCTCAGATATCATTACTGGATATTCCCATTCCCTTCTATCTCCTCCCATTCTCTTAATCATTCCCCATATCTCTCTCACAGGTGTTGTTCTTCCTACCTTGTCGCAAAAACTCCTCCAACTTGCCCTTTTAGCTTGACGTATAGTTCTTCTCACCACTGCCTGTGCTTTCTTATATTGAACCAAATGCTGCATATTATGGGTTCTTTTAACTAGCCTGAATGCTCTATTTCTGTTTTTTACAGCCTGACAACATTCCTCTGTCCACCATGGTACCAGTCTTCTATTCATCCTATTTTTACTCCTGGGTATAGATCCTTCTGCTGCCATGATAATTGCTGAAGTCACCTGACTGTTTAATTCATCTACATTTCCAGAAATATCAATCTTTGTCAACCCTTCTTCACTCAACTTCTGGAACTTACCCCAATCAGCTTTTTCAAACACCCACTTTGGGGTTCCGCCACCTGGTCTTACTTCAACTCTTTCACCCACTGAACACAAAACTGGGTAGTGATCACTGCCTACTGTTGAAGCAGTCCAAACTCCCCAGTTACTAATGCCAGCCAAGGTATTAGACACTAACGTAATATCTAACACTGACTCAGTTCCTGTTGTTATATCTATCCTTGTGCCGCTACCATCATTCATACACACCAAATCCCTTTCTTCCATCAAATCTTCAATTACCTTTCCATTTGAATCTGTAATCGGATCCCCCCATATTGTGCTATGAGCATTGAAATCTGCACACCACACTACTTTATGTCTGTTTTGTCCTTGTATCTTTAATAGGCTGTCCAAATCCAACCTTTTACATGGATTGTAGTAGTTAATTATAACCACTCCCTCCCCTCTCTCCCACACTTCCACCACTATGTATTCCTGATCAGCTCCTTTTTCCAGTACCCTATATGGTATACCTTGCTTGATTAACATAGCACAACCCCCTCCTCCCCCTAGATTTCTATCTTTCCTTATCATTGTATACCCATATACCACAAAGTCTAAAGTTGGTTTTAACCAAGTTTCCTGAATACACACTACGTCCGGTTTTACAACCATTTCTTTAATAAAGTGCTTGAATTCCTGGCTATTGGCCAGTAAGCTCCTTGCATTCCATTGTAAAAGAATCACCATAATTAGTATTAACCAACACATGACACTTCCTGGCTTGACTGATTACTGAGGTTCTCCCTCACTTCCTCCCATGTCAGTCCTACTAACCCTAAATGGTTTACTGCTGCTTTCACCACCAGCTGAATTTTGTCACTTTTTGACTTTACCTCAGCCGTACTATTAATCACTCCTGCAATGAATGTTACTAGAGCCTTTTTGTCTACATAAATCCTGTCATTTGTTCTTTGTTGCATCTCTCGTATCTCTATTGCTCCCTGTTCATTAGGAGCATTATTCTGTTCTCTTGACATTCTTACAGCTTCTGCATAAGTGATCTTTCTTTTCACTCTTATTTCTTGAATTTTAGTCTCCCGTCTGACAACCTCACACCCACTATATGCAACATTATGAGCTCCTCCACAATTGCAGCATTTTGGTTGAACTCCTGTTCCGCACTTTCCATATTCATGATCACCCCCACATCTAACACATCTCCTCTGCCTTTTACAGTTTGTAGCCACGTGTCCAAATCTTTGACAACTATAGCACCTCAGTGGCTTTGGCACATACACCCTTACTGGGTAACTCATGAAACCCAGGAACACCTTCCTTGGCACTCTTTCTTCTTCAAATTCAATCAATACTGATTCACTTTCCTTTTTCACTCCCTCCTTTGTTGTTTTCAGTCTTTGAACATTCATTACTTTCCCTCCTTTGATATTCCTCTTTATCTCCTCCATATTTATACTCATTGGTATCCCCGTGATCACTCCTTTACAACCACTGTTTTGTGCTCCCACCCTCCCAGTGTATTCCACCTTGTATTTTCCTATCTCTTTTAGCTTGAGTGCTTTCTCAAGTTGTTCCTCATTTGCACATCTTACCAATAAGTTGCCATCATTAAGGACTTTTGCAAATACTATTTCCCCTATCTTATTTGTCAGAGTTGTTGTTAGCACAAACGGGTTAATTTTCTTCATATGTCCCTGAGCCTTCTAATTAAACCTAATTATGACAACACCTCCTCTCTGAGCTTGTTCATCTTCCTCACTTTCAGAGCTTTCTCCACTATCATTTCTTATTCTTTTATTCCCTTTGTCTTGGTTTTTATTCATCCGACCCCTCACTACCTCCTCATTCCCTTTATTTCTCCCTTCACAATAATCCACCTCACCCCAGCTGCCTACCTCTGGTCCCAAGTCTCTATCCCTCTCCTTCTCCACTTTCTTTCCCTCAATCCCACCTCTTATCTTGTCCGCCATTACCGGACCCACACGACCCCTTCCCAGCAATTTCTGTTCCTTCCCCACTCTCTTTCCCTCAACAGGTTCCAAACCACATTCACGCATCAAGCAAAACACAGCCAGCTTCCAGTCGAGCCAACTCAGCCGGCCTCCTCCTCCCGCTTCTCACTCCAAGCCAACTCCCAGGTTGGTACTGGACCCCAAGAAAGGGAGTTTGTGGAGTCCCTCCGAGATGGATTCTTAGAACAGCTTGTACTGGAGCCTACCAGAGAGAATGCAATTCTAGATTTAGTGTTGTGCAATGAACCGGATTTGATCAGGGACCTCGAGGTAAAGAAGCCATTAGGAGGTAGTGACCATAATATGATAGTTTTAATCTACAATTTGAGAGGGAGAAGGGAAACTCGGAAGTGTCAGTATTACAGTTGAACAAAGGGAACTATGGTGCTATGAGGGAGGAGCTGGCCAAGTTCAATGGAACAATACCCTAGCAGGGATGACAGTGGAACAGCAATGGCAAGTGTTTCTGGGAATAATGCAGAAGGTGCAGGATCAGTTCATTCCAAAGAGGAAGAAAGATTCTAAGGGGAGGTCATGGCTGACAAGGGAAGTAATGGACAGTATAAAAATAAAAGAGAAGAAGTATAACATAGCAAAGACGAGTGGGAAGCCGGAGGATTGGGAAACTTTCAAAGAGCAACAGAAGGTAAATAAAAGGCAATACGTGGAGAAAAAATGAGGTACGAAGGTAAACTAGCCAAGAATATAAAGGAGGATAGTAAAAGCTTCTTTAGGTATGTGAAAAGGAAAAAAAAAGTTCAGACCAAAATTGGGCCCTTGAAGACAGAAACGGGTGAATTTATTATGGGGAACAAGGAAATGGCAGACGAGTTGGACAGGTACTTTGGATCTGTCTTCACTAGGGAAGACACAAACAATCTCAATGTACAACGAGATCTAGGTGTTCTTGTACATCAGTCACTGAAAGCAAGCATGCAAGTACAGCAGGCAGTGAAGAAAGCTAATGGCATGCTGGCCTTCATAACAAGGGGAATTGAGTATAAGAGCAAAGAGGTCCTTCTGCAGCTGTACAGGGCCCTGGTGAGACCACACCTGGAGTACTGTATACAGTTTTGGTCTCCAAATTTGAGGAAGGACACTCTTGCTATTGAGGGAGTGCAGCGTAGGTTCACAAGGTTAATTCCCGGGATGGCGGGACTGTCATATGTTGAAAGACTGGAGCGACTGGGCTTGTATACTCTGCAATTTAGAAGGCTGAGAGGGGATCTTATTGAAACATATAAGATTATTAAGGGATTGGACACGCTGGAGGCAGGAAGCATGTTCCCGCTGATGGGTGAGTCCAGAACCAGAGGCCACAGTTTAAGAATAAGAGGTAGGTCATTTAGAACAGAGTTGAGGAAAAACTTTTTCACCCAGAGAGTGGTGGATATATGGAATGCTCTGCCCCAGAAGGCTATGGAGGCCAAGTCTCTGGATGCTTTCAAGAAAGAGATGGATAGAGCTCTTAAAGATAGTGGAATCAAAGGTTATGGGTATAAGGCCGGAACTGGATACTGATTGTGGATGATCAGCCATGATCACAGTGAATGGCGGTGCTGGCTCGAAGGGCCGAATGGCCTACTCCTGCACCTATTGTCTATAGGCCTACAGGGAAGAAGTCATCCCTCTGCCACAGTGGTGTCAAGAAAACAACCTCTCCCTCAATGTCGCAAAAACAAAGGAGCTGGTTGTGGATAACAGGAGGAATAGAGACAGGCTAACCCCTACTGACATCAATGGATCTGGGGTTGAGAGGGTGAACAGCTTTAAGTTCCTTGGCATCCACATCACCGAGGACCTCACATGGTCTGTACACACCATCTTTGTGGTGTAAAAGGCACAATAGCACCTCTTTCACCTCAGACGGTTGAGGAAGTTTGGTATGGGGCCCCAAGTCCTAAGAACTTTCTACAGGGACACAATTGAGAGCATCCTGACTGGCTGCATCACTGCCTGGTACGGAAACTATACCTCCCTTAATCGCAGGATTCTGCAGAGAGTGGTGCAGACAGCCCTGTTGTGAACTTCCCATGATTCAGGACATTTACAAAGACAGGTGTGTTAAAAGGGTCCGAAGGATCATTGGGGACACGAGTCACCCCAACCACAAACTGTTCCAGCTGCTACCATACGGAAAACTGCAGCGTAAAAGCCAGGACCACCAGGCTCCGGGGCAGCTTCTTCCACCAGGCCGTCAGACTGATTAACTCACTGATTTGAGTGTATCTCTATGTCACATTGGCTGTTCTATTTATCATAAATTATTGTAAGTTACTATGATTGCACGTAACACATTTAGACGGAGACATAACGTAAAGGTGTAAGAAATAAAGTCAATTCAATCGCTGAGGGAACAATGAATTCTAAATTGTATCAAGGCATTTTACAGGAGAATATCAGGGTAGCAGTCTGGCACCTGAAGCTTATAGAAGTTGGATGATGCAACAAGGCAATGATCCGAAAGACAAGAGTAAATCAACAAAAGAATGGCTTAAGAAGAAGGAAATTTCTGTCTTGGAATGGCCAAGTCAGAGTCCAGACCATAATCCAGATGAGCTGAGGAAGGTTGTTCATGCAAAGCATTCCAGAAATATTGATGAATTGAAATGAATTTTTTTAAAGGAGGAATGGTCTACAATTCCTCCTCACTGTTGTGCAAATCTGATCAGCAGCTACAGGAAAAGTTTGAAGGTTATTTGCGCTGAAGGAGGTTCTACCAGTTATTAAATACAAGGGTTCACAAACTTTTTCCAGCCTGGACTGTGAATGATTAAACAATGTGTTCAATGAAGACATGAGAAGTACAATTATTTGTACGTTATCAGTTTAGGAGGATTGTGATTGTCTATTATGACTTAGATGAAGATCAGACCACATTTTATGAGTAATTAATGCAGAAAACCAGGTCATTGTAAAGGGTTCTCAAACTTTTTCTTGCAGCTGTGAATCACTTACTGTAATTCACAGTTTTTTCTATATTATCAATGTACTGCTGCAGCTAAGATAACACATTTCACAACATCTGCTGGTGATATTAAACCGAATTCTGTTTCAGTGAAGAATGTAGGTACGGCCGTGGCAGCCATCGCTGGAGCGGACTTCGGACTGGATTGAAAATTCAGGCCAGACTGAAGTGACGGGACACGGGACCAAGAGCAGACAACAAGCGAACGTTTAGCCCATTTAAGTTCTGAGCCAGAATTTAAAAATTAAGGTGTCGAGATCAAGGGTGAAAGACAAACTGGTATTTAGCTCAGTATTCCATGAGGCTTCACCCGCCTCAGTGCTGAACCAGACATCCCACCCTGCAAAAACTCATTTCAGGGAGGTAGCACCATCAATTTGCGGGAGAGTCCCGGAACTTCCGGGGGAGGTGGGATGCTGCAATAGAGTAGCTCCTTAGCAGCCAGCCAGCTAGTTTAAATAACGTTAGCTATGCTAATGAACGAATGACACCTGTTAAACTCACCTCAACATGTCTTTTACAGCCTTAACCCACCATGGGCAGTAGAAAAGTCACTGTTGCAAACAGTGCAGCGAGCAACACTGCCATTATTTTTGACCCCAATTAGGCAGGGGTACACTTTAGGGTAGTCTGAGGTGAAGTACGTTTTACATTTTCTTTTTTTTGGAACACTCTGCCATGGTGCGCTCTCGCGCTCGCTCTATCGCTCTCTCTCACGCTCGCGCACGCTCTCTCACTCTCTCTCGTGTGCTCTCTCCCTCTCTTGCTCTCTCAAAAAAAATTGATTTCCTGGATATTGTATATAATTTGCGGGCATCAGGGAGCCGCTATTAATATGCGGGAGAGGTGGGATGTCTGCTGAACTGACTCAGTAGCTGTGGCCTGCAGCCATCGGCACTCCCTCAGTACTGAACTGACTCAGCGGCTGTGGCCTCGCTTTCACAAACTCATTCTGTGTATTATTTGCTTTTCTTAAATTGTTTGCACAATTTGTTCTTTTTCGCACAGCGGATGGTTTACGGTTTTTATGGTAACGGGCTTTTCGTGGATTCTATTTTGTTTTTTTTTGTTTTGTGGCTGCCTGCAACAAGATGAATCTCAAGGTTCTATATGGTATAATTACTTTGATAATAAATGTTACTTTGAACTTTGAACACATCAGTCGGTGTCCAACCTCAGCTGGCCTCCAACTTGGGTCAAACCTTCCCTCATCTGTACCCTTGTGACCTGCAGCTCGGACTATTCCAGCACATTCCTGGGACCCAACACAGATCAGTGGATTGCTTCATTGAGCTCATTCTCTGCATCTGATGCAAAACTCAGCATCGCCAGCGCCCACCCATTTGAATTCAGATTCCCATTCTGACATGTCAGTTCGTGGCTGCTGTGATGAGGCCAGACTCGGGCTGAGGAGCAACAAAGTCTGGAGTAAATTTGTTATCCACGTGAATCTCAAGTCACCACATACGAACCCCAGATTCATTTTCTTGCTGGCATTCACAGTAACTACAATGAAGCACAATAGAAATACTGCACACAAAATGATGTACAAACAATCACATTACAAAAGCAAAAGGAAAATAACAAATAAATGAGCAATAAATATCGAGATGATGAGCTAAAGAATTCTTGAAAGTGAGTCCATAGGTTGTGAGAACATTTCAGTGATGGGGCAAGTGAAGCTGAGGGAAATTATTTCCTCTGGTTCAGGAGTCTGATGGCTGAGGGGTGGTATCTGTTCCTGAACCTGGTGGTAAGGGTCCTGAGGCTCCTGTACCTCCTGCCTGATGGCAGCAGTGCCTCACATTCCATCTTGATAGTCTCCAATCTCATGGCTTGAACTTCCAGTAATCTCTGCCACTCCCTCGCTCGCTCTTTTCCATTTCCCATTCTGGTTATGACCTCGCCCTTGCCCATCACCTCCCCCTGGCATTTCTCAACCCGAGTATTTAAGAAAAACCCGGTGTGAAGCGATTCACTGTGGAAGGGCGAACTTGAAGTTAGTACAGGGTTAACGGCAGGATTTTTAGCAGTGTGGAGGAACAGAGAGATCTTGATGTCCCTCAACGTTGCCACAGAATTTAATAGGGTGGTTCAGAAGGTCTATGGCCTTCATTAGCTGGGGACTGGGTTCCAGAGCCACAAGGTAATGTTCTAGCTCTATACAACCTTGGTTAGACCACACTTGTGTTCAGTTCTGGGTGGATATGGAAATTTTAGAGAAGGTGTAAAGAAGGTTTACCAGATGGTGCCTAGATTAGAAAGCATGTCATGAGGGTAGGTTGAGTGAGCTAGGGCTTTTATCTTCTTTGGAGTGGAGGAGGATGCGAGGTGACAATAGAGATGTACAAGATGATAAGAGGCATAGATAGAATGGACAGCAGGTGAATTTTTCCCAGGGTGGAAATGGCTGGGCATAATTTTAAGGTTACTGGAGGGAAGTATTTGGTGGGGGGGGGCGGGGGGGGGAATGTCAGAAGTAGGTTTTTAACACAGACAATGAAACATCCTGCTACAGGCAGTAGTAGAGGCAGATACATTAGGGGCATTTAAAAGACTCTTAGATAGACATATGGATGATAGAAAATCGGAGAGTTATGTGGGAGTGAAGGATTAGATTGATTGTGGAGAAGGTGAAAAGGTCAGCACAACATCATGGGCCAGAGAGACTGTACTGTTCTATGTTCTAAGCCAGGGGTAGGTATTTTGATTGGCCCGCGAGCAAATATTGGGATACTAAGCTTATCCAGCCTGTGAGTGATTTTTCCTTATTCTGAGTGTCTCATGCAACCACACTGATAGACATTCATGGCATCTTGTTACACTGGCCCCAGGTTCCGTTTTGTTCCAAACCAAACACTGGGATATACGAATGACGGGAAGGCAGACTACCTTATTAATATGTATTAGATACTCTCCGTGCACGCGCAGGTTTTCAGATGGGATTGTTCAAATTTGTAAACAGAAACAGCGTCACTGTGTTTTAACAAGAAATCCACGCTAAATATCCAGATATTTACATGTGCTACCATACTTGTTGAATAACTCACTTTTCGAAATAAAATCAAAGAAAAAAATTCCACTGGCAATGAATGCAAAACGTAGGAAGGTAGACACTGCGTGCTAAAATTTCCAAGTCACTTGGACACTAGATTACTTCTTCATCGAGCAAGCTGGGAGACCAGTTTGTCTCATTTGCCTAGAAAATGTTGCTGTGAAGAAGGTGGCAAATATCAGGTGACATTACGAGATTCGCCACAGTGGAAACTTTAACAAGTTTACTGGGCAAGCAAGGAAAGACGAAGTTGAGTGAATGACGGCTAGTTTCAGAAAACAAATGTCATTTTTTGCCAAGAAAAGCAGCGAAAATGAAGGAAATACCCGTGCCAGCTGCGAAGTCTCAAAACGCATTGCAGAAAAGATGAAGCCTTTTACAGACCGAGAGTTTGTGAAAGAATGTGGTGGATATTGTTTATCCTGAAAAGAAATCTTTATTTGCATCTATTAGCCTGTCAGCAAAAATGATCACAGGCGAGTTGAAGAAATGTCAGCAGATGTTAAAAGTTGTTTAAGACTTGAGAGACACTGCTCAACTTGTGGTGTTTGTGCGAGGAGTGACCTCAACTTTTCAGATTTTTGAAGCGTTTATTCAATTAATTCCTATGAAGGACACGGTTACTGGAGCAGACATTTTTGAAGCTTTGTTGAAAATGATGTCAGAAATGAACCTTAATGCGTCGAAGCTAATTGGCATCACAACTGATGGGGCACCAGCAATGGTGGGACAGAAAAAAGGCATCATTGCATTGCTGCAAGGACAAATGGAAAACCTTGGAATTGCACAGAAACTGGTCAAAATTCATTGCATTATCCAACAAGAGGTATTATGTGCCAAGGCTTTGAAATTAAAGGATGTTATGGACATTGCTGTGAAGGCAGTGAAACTGATCCTATCCCATGGATTGAATCATCGCCAGTTTCAGCAGTTTTTGTTGGAATCGGAGGCAGAATATGGGGACCTGGCTTATTCCTGCAAGGTATGCTGGCTTAGCCGAGGGTCAATGCTAGAAAGGGTATTTGCATTGCATGAAGAGGTGGCAATATTCCTTGAAAGCAAAAATCAGGATGCTTCACATTTTTGTGATCCTGATTGGCTTGGTATTTCTTGTGGACATTCATCATCATCATTGGGTGCCGTGCCCAGTTTGAGCTTTGACTGCCATGGCCCACACACTCCTGTTTCGGGTCAAGTGGATCAATTCATTGGTATTTATTTCCAGTTCTCTGGCTGCTGTCTCCATCATCATTTGTCCTTGTCTTCCTCTTGCTTTCTTCCCTTCAATCTTTCCCATAATTACCGTGCATTCTAACTCCTCTTTCCTAATCACATGTCCAATGAAGTTACGTTGCCTTTTCATGATCTCATACATCACTTCTCTTTTTGTGTTTGCTCTGTTCATGACATCCTTGTTAGATATTCATTTCGTTCATGATATTCTTTGCATCCTCCTCAAAAACCACATCTCTGCTGCTTCAATTTGTTTCCTCATGTTAGTAGATATTGTCCAACATTCTGAGCCATATAACATAACTGGATAAATGTAACATTTCCATACTCTGAGGTGGGTTGTCATGCCTAGTTAGTATTGGTCAGAATACTCTTCATTCTTGTAAAGGTGTCTTTCGCCATCCCTATTCTTCTTTTGATGTCCATGTCGCACCTGTGGACATTACATCTCATTTAAATAACTCGAATTTACAACTTCAAGGAAAAAAATCAGCCGATACATGAGATGTATGGTCATATTGGTTGTTGACTTCAGAAGGAGTAGCGGACCGCATGACCCAATTTACGTCGGTGGTGCGCAAGTAGAACAGGTCAAAAGCTTTAAGTTCCTCGGGGTCAACATCACAAATAACCTGACTTGGTCCAACCAAGCAGAGTCCACTGCCAAGAAGGCCCACCAGCGCCTTTACTTCCTGAGAAAACTAAAGAAATTTGGCCTGTCCCCTAAAACCCTCATTAATTTTTATAGATGCACCGTAGAAAGCATTCTTCTAGGGTGCATCACAACCTGGTATGGAAGTTGTCCTGTCCATGACTGGAAGAAGCTGCAGAAGATCGTGAACACAGCGCAGCACATCACACAAACCAATCTTCTGTCCTTGGACTCACTTTACACCGCACACTGTCGGAGCAATGTTGCCAGGATAATCAAGAACACGACCCACCCAGCCAACACACCTTTTGTCCCTCTTCCCTCCGGGAGAACGCTCAGGAGCTAGAAGACTTGTACGGCCAGATTTGGGAACAGCTTCTTTCCAACTGTGATAAGACTGCTGAATGGATCCTGACACGGACCTGGGCCGTACCCTCCAAATATCTGAACCTGCATCTTGGTTTTTTTGCACTATCTTACTTTCCATTTTTCTACTTTCTATTTATGATTTATAATTTAATTTTTAAAAAAATATTTACTATCGATTTGTAATCCAGGGAGCGGGAAGCGCAGAATCAAATATCGCTACGATGATTGTACGTTCTAGTATCAATTGTTTTGCCACAATAAAGTATAAAGCATAATGTATATTGTGGCCTTTGAAAGAAAGCTGCAATTGTGGGAGTACCAGCTTCAAAAAGGAAATTGTGCACATTTTCCTACTTTTCAAAAACGTAAAGCACAAAATCCAGGCATTTTTGTGAATATGGTCCAAGAATTGAAAAAAAGAGTTTTCATCTCATTTTGCTGATTTTCACTTTCATGCAAATGAGTTCAAGCTGTTCGCTACTCCATTTGATGTGGAAGTGGACACTGCATCAGAAATTTTTCAAATGGAATTGATTGAGATGCAGTGTGACGACATATTGAGATCGAAATTTCATTCTGAAGATGTGTCAGTGCTTGACTCCTATAGAAAATATATTCATCCAAGTGGGAAATATCCTAACTTAGTGGACCATGCAAAAAAGATGGCATCATTGTTTGGCAGCACTTATCTGGGTGCGCAACTATTTTCAAAACTGAAGCACACCAAGAACCATTCAAGAACAAGATTGACTGATGCCCATCTGGATAATGTCTTGCTCTTGGCATCAACACGTCTGACATCCAATATTGAGAAGCTTTCAAGCAACAAACAGCATTAAATCAATGTGAAATTTGTCGACTGTTTGCACTAAAATTTTCTTTTTTATTATACTTAATTTACCACCATTCAATGCATAATGTTCATAAGTTTTATGTTTAAAGATTTTTTGTGTCCTTTTAATAGATTCAAATGATGCCTTGACTGAAATAAATTGCAACTAAACTGAGTTCTTTAATTACTAATTGGGATCCTTGGTTAAGCACAAATAATTTTCTAGCATGCGTTATTCATTAATTTGAGGCAAAACATAACTAGATGTATTTAAATGGATAATTCCCATATTTCAAGTTTTTTTTATGGCATTTATCTGGCCCACTGTCCGCTCAATAAGAAGCGATCCGGCCCACAGAGGCAAAAAGGTTGCCGACCCCTGTACTAAGCAATTCTGGTTGAGCGATAAAATGTCACACTGAAGACAAATTGAGAACATCCTGATCTTCAATGAACGCCAGACAATTTGTTATACGAACCTCAGGAGACACTGTACATTGTACATACGTTACATATGCAGAAATGACAGAATGCCATCACAGGTAAAGCCCTCCCCACCACTGAGCGTATCTACATGGAAAGTGTCACAGGACAGTAGCAACCATCAGAGACCACCACCAACCAAGACGTGCTCTCTTCCCACTCCTGCCATCAAGGAGGTGGTGCAGGAACTTCAGGACACAAGCAAACCAAGTCCAGGAACTGTTATTACCCCTCAACCACCATGCTCTTGAACCAAAGGGGGCATCTATACTCACTCCATCACTGAACTGTTTCCACAACCTATGGCCTCACTTTCAGGACACTTCATCCCATGCTCCTGATATTTAGAGTGGCATGTAAAGGTCTGGGCACCCCGGTCAAAATTTCTGTTACTGTGAATAGCTAAGCGAGTAAAAGATGAACTGATTTCCAAAAGGCATAAAGTTAAATATGACACATTTCTTTAATATTTTAAGATTACTTTTTTTATTTCCATCTTTTACAGTTTCAAAGTAACAAAAAAGGAAAAGGGCCCGAAGCAAAAGTTTGGGCACCCTGCATGGTCAGTACTTAGTAACACCCCCTTTGGCAAGTATCACAGCTTGTAAACGCTTTCTGTAGCCAGCTAAGAGTCTTTCAATTCTTGTTTGGGGGATTTTTGCCCATTCTTCCTTGCAAGAGGCTTCCAGTTCTGTGAGATTCTTGGGCCATCTTGCATGCACTGCTCTTTTGAGGTTTATCCACAGATTTTTGATGATGTTTAGGTCGGGGGACTGTGAGGGCCATGGCAAAACCTTCAGCTTGCGCCTCTTGAGGTAGTCCATTGTGGATTTTGAGGTGTGTTTAGGTTCATTATCCTGTTGTAGAAGCCATCCTCTTTTCATCGTCAGCTTTTTTACAGACGGTGTGATGTTTGCTTCCAGAATTTGCTGGTATTTAATTGAATTCATTCTTCCCTCTACCAGTGAAATGTTCCCCATGCCACTGGCTACAACATAAGCCCAAAGCATGATCGATCCACCCTCGTGCTTAACAGTTGGAGAGGTGTACTTTCCATGAAATTCTGCACCCTCTTTTCTCCAGATACCTTTGCTCATTGCGGCCAAAAATTTTAACTTCATCAGATAACAGGACTTGTTTCCAAAATGCATCAGGCTTGTTTAGATGTTCCTTTGCAAACTTCTGATGCTGAATTTTAGGGTGAGGTTGCAGGAAAGGTTTCCTTCTGATGACTCTTCCATGAAGGTCATATTTGTGCAGGTGTCAACCAATTTTAGAGTCTGCTAAACCTTCCTGAAGGTCTTTTGCAGTCAAACAGGGGTTTTGATTTGCCTTTCTAGCAATCCTACGAGCAGTTCTCTCGGAAAGTTTTCTTGGTTTTCCAGATCTCCACTTGACCTCCACCGTTCCTGTTAACTGCCATTTCTTAATTACATTACGAACTGAGGAAACAGCTACCTGAAAATGCTTTGCTATCGTCTCATAGCCTTCTCCTGCTTTGTGGGCATCATTTATTTTAATTTTCAGAGTGCCAGGCAGCTGCCTAGAGGAGTCCATGGCTGCTGATTGTTGGGACAAGGTTTGAGGAGTTAGGGTATTTATAAAGCTTTGAAATTTGCATCACCTGGCCTTTCCTAATGATGATAGTGAACAAGCCATAGCCCTAACAAGCTAATTAAGGTCTGAGACATTGGTAAAAGTTATCGGAGAGCTGAAATCTCTTGGGATGCCCAAACTTTTGCATGGTGCTCCTTTCCTTTTTTCACTCTAAAATTGTATGAAACAAAAATAATACACTAATCTTGCTTAAAATGTTGAAAAGAATGTTTCACCTTTAACTTTATGACTTTTGGAGATCAGTTCATTTTCTACTCACTTAACTATTCACAGTAACAGAAATTTTGACCAGGGGTGCCCAAACTTTTGCATACCACTATATTGTTTGCTGGCTTGTTTGTTTGTTTCATTATTTTGCTTGTGTTTTTTTTTGTTTCTCTGTATTCACTGTGAGTGACTACTAGGAAACAAATGTCAGGTTTGTACATAGTGACATAAATGTGACTTGATAATTGATTTTCTTTGAAGTTTGAGAAGAGCTCCAAAATGAAGCTTGTCCAAACTGAAATGGCACATGATTATTGAAACTGCAACCGTGTTCGGAGATCCGCACTGCACCGGTTCCTGTACTCACGTCAATCTCCGAGGAGCTGCTTCCGGTATGTGTTGGCGCAGGGATGATTGGTTTGGTGGCAGACTTGTTGATGCCAATCCCATTGGCAACAGCGGTGGGCCGCTTGCAGCTGGTAGAAATCCCATTGATGGTCCCATTCGCTGCTGGGACTTTGATTAGTCCCTGCACTGGGATTCTCACCAGGTCCGACTGGGACAGCACCATTGACTGCCGTGACACTGCCGGGGGAGAGAGGGGGAGAGAGGGGGAGAGAGAGGGAGGGAGAGAGAGGGAGAGAGAGGGAGAGAGAGGGAGAGAGAGGGAGAGAGAGGGAGAGAGAGGGAGAGAGAGGGAGAGAGAGGGAGAGAGAGGGAGAGAGAGGGAGAGAGAGGGAGAGAGAGAGACACGAAAAGTGCATTCAGTACAAGCTTCACCTCTGGAATGGTATCCCACCACCATTCACATTTAAACATCTCTGCCTTCCAGCTTTTCACCTTCTCTAGGTGATCGACAGGTTTCTGCTAACCCAGGATATTTTACTTTATTTTATTTGGAGCGATGGTGCGGAACTGCACCATCCGCAAACCCATCTACTTAATCCTAGCCGAATTAGACAGTGACGCAGCCAGTCCGAATGCCCTCGACAGTAAATCTGTAGAAATATCCGGGACAATTTACAATGAGCAATTAACCTACTAACCAATACGGCTTGCACAGTTCTGTACTTGTCAACGTGCAGCGGAGAATCTGGCGGGAGCAAAGGATGGTAGGAAAGCTGAGGATGAAGTGCCACAGGGAGGGTGTGGGACAAGTGGAAGAGAAGGAGTGCCAGGGTGCGGGGGGGGGGGGGGTGACACGGATGCAGACACAACCAGCCCAGCCCTGCGACACCAGGCAAGAGCATTTGATTCCAAACAATTGGTTTATTGATGATTACAGAATGTCTCTCTGGAGACCTATATCATGAATTTTTGTGGCAGCAGTACAGTACAATACATAAAATTACTACAGTACTGTGCAAAAGCCTTAGGCACCCCAGCTATGGTGGGGGTGTCCACAACTAGAGGGCACAGCCTCAAAATTGAGGAGCAACCTTTTGGAACAGAGGCAGGGAGGAACTTTTTTTAGCCAGAGACTGGTAAATCTGTGGAATGCTCTGCCACAGACTGGGGTGGAGGCCGTCTATGGGTATATTTAAAGCAGAAGTTGATTGTTTTCTAATCGGTCAGGGCATCAAAGGATATGGCAAGAAGGCAGGTATATGGGGTTGAGTGGGATCTGGGATCAGCCATGATGGAATGGTGCAGCAGACTCGATGGGCTGAATGGCCTAATTCTGCTCCCATGTCTTAAGATCTTATACACATGCCGAAGAGTTTTGTACAGTACTGTAGGTACCAACTTGAATGTCATTTGCACTGAAGTGCCAACGAACCACAGCAAATTTTCTAATAGATATAAATGTATATGGTGAATAAAGCTGATCCTTGATGAAAAGTCAAGGATATAGAGGCAGGTCACAAGTGATCTTAATGAACACCCTAGAAGAGATATCAATACAGCTGAAGGAGTACAGAGAAAGTTTACAAGGATGTTTCTGAGACTTCAGAACCTGAGTTATAGGGAATTGGTTAGGACTCTATTCTCTGGAACATATAAGAATAAGGAGAGATTCTGATACATACAAAGTTATGAGTGGTATAGATAGCATAAGTGCAAGCAGGCTGTTTCTACTGATAAACACGAGATTCTGCAGATGCCAGAAGCTAGAGAAACACACACACAAAGTTCTGGAGGAACTCAGCAGGTCAAGCAGCACCCATGGAAATGAATAAACAGTTGACGTCTTAAGCTGAGACCCTTCATCAGGGCTTCTACTGGTTCAAAGTTTTCCAATGATGTTGGGTGAGACTAGGAGTTGAGGTCATCAGTTAAGGGTGAAAGATAAAATATCTAAGGGAAACCTGAGGGATGGCTTCACTCAGAGGGTGGTGTGAGTGTGGAATGAGCTGCTGCAGGAATGGAGGATGAGGACTCAACTACAATATTTAAGGGAAGTTTGGATAAGTACAGGTGCAGGTTGAGGAGAGTAGGCAGAATAAGAGCTCGGCATGAACTAGATGGGCCGGAGGGCCTCGAACTGTGTTGTAGTGTTCTATCACTCTAGTGACATGGCGTCTTCTTGTTCTTGGATTCCTCGATGTGTCAACAGACGTAACAAGATGGGGTTCTTTTCCCCAACAAAGGAGAAGCGTCTTTAAGACAATGAATAGCAGACTGACGAGGAGAGTGGAACTGGGGCACTCGTTGGAGTTCTGTCCTCACTGGAGTTTAGAAGGATGAGGGGAATCTCATTGAAACCTATCGAGTTTCTGTATAGAATGGACATGAAGATGATGTTTCCTATTGTTGGGGAGTCTAGGACCAGAAGGTACAGCGGTACAGCCTCAGAATGGGGGGTCGCCCATTTCGAACGGAGATGAGGAGGAATTTCTTTAGCCAGAGGGAGGTGAATCTGTGGTATAGATTCTTGATTAGTCAGGGCATTAAAGGTTATGGGCAGAAGGGCTGAGAGAGAAATGGATCAGCCATGATGGAATAGCAAAGAAGAACCAGTGGGACAAATGGCCTAATTCTACTCCTATATCATCGGGAGAAGATGGCGGCGCGACGCAGCTCGCAGCAGCCACTCCAGTGGTGATGTCTGTTATCTGTCAAGTAGGGTGCCGTGCACAATCCTGATTTGATAGAGACAGATGTGAGAGCACGGAGGAACATCTGGTGAAACTTCTGAAATGCCTGCTTCGCTGCTGCTGCTGCTGCTGCTACTGTGTGATCCAGAATCTCCAGAGGGGAAGTCCTTGCCTTTGCTTGTTGCTCGGTGGTTGGGGCGGGGTTGAAGTGCTCGGCAGAGGATGGCGCTTAGTGTCGGAGGGCTGGTTGTAGGCTCGAAGTTTTTGGACGGACTCAGTGTCCGCTGCAGTCGGGTGCTTCCAATGGTGCGGCATCGGCAAGCTTGCGGTGCTTGGAGGTTCATGGCAGGGAGAGTTTCTCCCTTCTGCCGTCTGCATGAGATGATGGGGCTATCAGAACTTTGAGACTTTTTTTTTTACCGTGCCCATGGTCTGTTCTTTATCAAATTACGGTATTGCTTTGCACTGTTGTAACTATATGTTATAATTATGGTTTTTTGTCATTTTTAGTCTTGGTTTGTTTTGTGTCTCTTGTGATATCATACTGGAGGAACATTGTATCATTTTTTAATGCATGCATTTCTAAATGACAATAAACGAGGACTGAATGTCCTCATAATCTAATCTAATACCTTATGATCATTAAGACTGACGTAGACACAAACATATGAACTGGGCAATTCAGAAAAGTTTCTGTAACAGCTGAGACCTGTGGAGGAGAGTGTGGCAGTGAGAGTGGTGGGACAGTGAGAGAGTGCTCTGATCATACCTGGAATGGGTGGCTTTATGGGCACGCTCTGAGGCTGAGACACAGGGAGACTGGTCTGCACCGACTGCAGAATGATCGTCTTCGCCGGGCTGGTGCTTGGTGCGCCGGGCAGCGTTGTCACGACAACTGGTTTGGGCTGGATGGTGGGCTTGCTGCACAGGATGCTGTTGGCCTTGATACTTGCAGTGGTTTGTTCTGGAGTGGGGAAGAAAGAGTGAAATTAGAGCAGCATTCACAGCTTGGCATCATGTTAGACACAATCCAAGTTCCTGGTCAAAGGAGCCGAATCTCGGGGCCAGAAATCCATCTTCACATGTTACATCTCATCAAGACTTGGGATTTCTTAGTGTCATTTCCAGTTCAAAAGCTATTTCATTACAAAAAGAACAGGCTGTTGAACAATCCTCAACCTGAAACATTAATTCTGTTCTCTCTCCAGATCCTCCAGGAGGGCTATGCGCTAGGGAATTTCTACAGTAGGTTACATGGTCAGCACAACATTGTGGGCTGAAGGACCTGTAATGTGCTGCAGATTTCTATGTTCTAACCACAACCTTGTCGTAGTGTGGAGGCTTGCGTATCTCAATGACTCAGAGAGCTACGTTGTCTGGAATCAGGGCTTTATGCCTTGGCTCTTGGTAGGGTCACCCTTGCCAAACAGGACAAAGACTAAGAGTGGTCCACTGGTCCTCCAGGTTCGGAGAGTCAATTCATGGCTAACAACCCTGACTGATCATACAAAACCGTTATGGAAACAGCTGTCTGTGACGGTACTCCAGAGTTTCCACACAGGACATGCATGACAGACAGTAGTGAAAACTGAAGGGAAGCTACTGACACTACGAAGGAATCCCTAAGCACCGTGACACAGAGATGGACGACCTTCATTACTGTCCTACACGCCAGCAGGCGTAAGACATTTACACCACACGCTGCATTCATAAAGCCAACAGCATTGTGAAGAACCCCTCATACAAAACACTTCTCCCTCCTGCCATCTGGCAAAAGGTACCGAAGCATCCGGGCTCTCACGACCAGGCTGTGCAACAGTTTCTTCCCCCAAGCCATCAGACTCCTCAATACTCAGAGTCTAGACTGACATCTACATCATTTATTATCATATTGTAATTTGTCCTCTACTGTGCCTATTGTCTTGTTTATTATTTATTGTACTGTCCTGCACTGTTTTGTGCACTCTATGTAGTCCTGTGTAGGTCTGTAGTTTTTGTGTTGTTTTACGTAGTCTAGTGTAGCCTTGTGTTGTCTCACTTAGTCTAGTGTAGTTTTGTGTTGTTTCATGTAGCACCATGGTCCTGGAGGAACATTGTTTCGTTTCTACTGTGTACTGTACCAGCAGCTTATGGTCGAAATCTCAATAAACTTGACTTGATTTGACTTGAAATGAGTCTCCACAGATGCAGCCTGATGTGTTGAGCAAATTAGCACTTTTCCTTCTTTTTTAAAAAAAAAATCTCCTCCTTTTCTTGTCGTATCTTTCCTATCCTTTGGCCCATCAAGACCATGCTGAACGATTAATCCGTCCAGTCTCATTGACCTGCACCCGGTCCATACCCCTCCCATCCATGTACACATCCCAATTCCTCTTAAATGTTGAAATCAAACTCACATCCATCACAAGCCTTGGCAGCTCGATCCACACTCTCACCACCCTCTGAGTGAAGAAGATCCCCCTCAGGTTCCCTTTAACTATTTCACCTTTCACGCTTAATCCATGACCTCCAGTTCTAGTCTCATCTAAGCTCAGTGGAAAAAGTCTGCTTGCATTTACCCTATCTATACTCCTCATAATTTTGTATATTGCTATCAAATCTCCCCTCATTCTCCTAAGCTCCAGGGAATAAAGTCCGAACCTGTTCAATCTTTCTCTGTAACTCAGGTACTCAATTCCTGGCAACATTGTTGTGAAATTTTCTGTGCAGTATTTCAATGTGTGTAACCACAGGAAAGGATTGTTACTTCACCTCATTCCCTATCTCGTAGCTAGAGAGATCAGACCCTAACAGCTCTCTGAACATGACAAAGGATAAATGTGTGGATAGGAAGTTTCATTCTCCACACAAACATTCGATTAAAACAAACTGATAAGTCTTTCTAACTGATGCATCACCGCCTGGTACGGAGGGACCACTGAACAGGATGGAGAAAAGCTGCAAAGTTGCAAACTCAGCCAGCTCCATTCATGGGCACTAGCCTCTCCAGCATCTGCGACACCTTCAAAAGGCAACATATCAAAAAGGTAGCATCCATCAGTAAGGACCCCCCATCTCCCAGGACAGGCCCTCTCCTCATTGCTACTATCGAGGTGGTGGTACAGGTGCCTGAAGACACACACTCAATGTTTCAGGAACAGCTTCTTCCCACCAATAGGAGAGCAGCCCTTCTAAGTGAGCTGCAAGTTGGTTGGGTACATCTACTGTATCCCGGGACTTCTGGTGTGGCCTCCTCTACACTGGTGAGACTCGACGTAGCCTGGGGGACCTGCTTTATTCAGCACCTTCACTTTGTCTGCCGCAAAGAGGTTGGACTTCCTGGTGGCTACCCATTTCAATTCAACATCCTAATCTCATCGCAACATGGCCTCCCCTACTGCCACAAAGAAGCCACACTCATTTTTGGGGAGCAACACCTCATATGCCATCTGGGTACCCTCCAACCTGATGACATGAATGCCAATTTTTCTCATTTCCAGAAATTTCTCCCCTTCCTTTTTTCTTTTTCCATTCCCCACTATGGATTCCCTCTCACCATTCTCTTCTCCTTCCTTGCCCATCACCTCTCCCTGGTTTCCCTTCCTCCTATGGTCCACTGTCCTCTCCTAAGAGATTCCTTCTTCAGCCCCTTGTCTTCCACCTATCATCTCCCAGCTTCTTACTTCATCCACCCCCCTCCCCAAAACACCCACCTTCCCCCTCACCTGGTCTCACCGATCACCTCACCTGTACTCCTCTCCCTTACCCACCTTCCCCCTCACCTGGTCTCACCAATCACCTCACTTGTTCCCCTCTCCCTCACCCACCTTCCCCCTCACCTGGTCTCACCGATCACCTCATTTGTTCCCCCCCCACCCACCTTCCCCCTCACCTGGTCTCACCGATCACCTCACTTGTTCCCCTTTCCCTCACCCACCTTCCCCCTCACCTGGTCTCACCGATCACCTCACTTGTACTCCTCTCCCTCACCCACCTTCCCCCTCACCTGGTCTCACTGATCACCTCACTTGTTCCCCTCTCCCTCACCCACCTTCCCCCTCACCTGGTCTCACCGATCACCTCACCTGTACTCCTCTCCTTCACCCACCTTCCCCCTCACCTGGTCTCACCGATCACCTCACTTGTCCTCCTCCCCCTCACCCACCTTCCCCCTCACCTGGTCTCACTGATCACCTCACCTGTACTCCTCTCCCTCACCCACCTTCCCCCTCACCTGGTCTCACCGATCACCATACTTGTTCCCCTCTCCCTCACCTGGTCTCACCGATCACCTCACTTGTTCCCCCCCCCCACCCACCTTCTTATTCTGGCTTCTTCCCCCTTCCTTTCCGATCCTGATGAAGGGTCTTGGCCCAAAATGTTGACTGTTTATTCGTGTCCATGGACGCTGCCTGACCTGCTCAGTTCCTCCAGCACTTTGTGCGTGTCAGACCATAAGAGATCGGAGCAGAATTAGGCCATCTGGCCCATTGAGTCTGCTCTACCATTCTGTCATGGCTGATCCTTTTTCTCTCTCCTCCTCAAAGATTTTCAGAACATATATACATTTCTCTGACATTAAATGTACCTTTGAAACCCCAGTTCCCGGCATTCTCACCGTAACCTTTGATGCCATGTCCAATCAAGAATCTGTCAATCTCTGCCTTAAATACACCCAGCGACCTGGCCTCCACAGCTGCATGTGGCAACAAATTCACCACCTTTTGGCTAAACAAATTTCTTCGCATCTCTGTTTCGAAAGGGCTCCTCTTTCATCCTGAGTCTGTGCCCTCTTGTCATGGACTCTCCCACCATGGGAAACATCCTTTCACATCTACTCTGTCTAGGCCTTTCAACATTCAAAAGGTTTCAATGATCCCTCCCCTCCCCCCTCCACAATCCTTCGGAATTCCAGCGAGCACAGCCCCAGAGCCATCAAACGTTCCTTGTATGATAACCCTTTCATTCCTCGAATCATCCTTGTGAACCTCCTCTGGACCCTCTCCAATGCCAGCACATCTTTTCTAAGCTGAGGAGCCCAAAATTGTTCACAATATTCAAGGTGAGACCTCTCAAGTGCCTCAGCATCACATCCCTGCTCTTGTATTCTAGACCTCTTGAAATGAACGCTAACATTGCATTTGCCTTCTTCACCACTGACTTGACCTGCAAGTTAACCTTCAGGGTGTTCTGCACAAGGTCTCCCAAGTCCCTTTGCTTCTCAGATTCTTGGATTTTCTCCCCGTTTAGAAAATCGTCCACACATTTATTTCTACTACCAAAGTTCATGACCATGTATTTCAACATGAAATACCAACATTGTATCTCATTTTCCACTTCCTTGCCCATTCTCCTAATGTCTATGTCCTTCTGCATCCTACCTGTTTCCTCAACACTACCTACCCCTCCACCAATTGCTTTTGAATTTCCAGCATCTGCAGAATCTCTTGTGTTATTAATTATTTGGGCTTCTTTTAAGGATTAATTTGCACTGTAAGAGAATATAATTTACTTTCTGTCCCTTGCTTCACTGGCGACGTCCCATTCTCAATCTTCACCACATTGAACTCGATGCCGTTCAGAGGGGGGTTGAGGACATCCCCGAAGGTACATGGTGGCGTAGGAGGGTCCTCGGTTTTCACCACTGGCAGCGTGGTCTCTGTGTTTAGGCTCTGATGAACCTTTCAGGAAAAGACACAATGAGTTTATTCTAATATACACAATTAAATGTATAACATAGATGCAATGGGAGATTTAATTTTAAGCAGAAAGTCTGCACTTCCAAAGCTCCCATTTTTAGATCTTTAGTCCAGATTTATTTGAATTCCCCAGCATGGTGAGATTTGAATTCCACAAGACATAGGAGCAGAATTAGGCCATTCGGCCCATTGAGTCTGCTCTTCCAGTCCATCATGGCTGATTTATTTACCTTCTCAACCCCATTCTCCTGCCTTCTCCCCATAACCTTTGATGCCCTGACTAATCAAGAAACGATCAACCTCTACTTTGAATTCACCCAATAACTCAGTCCCCACAGCCATTTGTAACAATGAATTCCACAGATCCACCACCCTCTGGCAGAGATTGTCTCTGTTCTAAATGGATATCGCTCTATTCTGAGACTGTGCCCTCTGGTCCTAGACTCCCCCACTATAGGAAACATAGTCCCCACATCCACCCTATCTGCACCCTCTGGTCCTAGACTCCCCCACTACAGGAAACATTCTCTCTACATCCATTCTATCTGTGTACTCTGGTCCTAGACTCCCTCACCATAGGAAACATCCTCTCCACATCCACTCTATCTGTGCCCTCTGGTCCTAGACTCCCCCACTATAGGAAACATCCTCTCCACATCCACTCTATCTGTGCCCTCTGGTTCCAGACTCCCCCACTGTAGGAAACATCCTCTCCACATCCACTCTATCTGTGCCCTTTGGTCCCAGACTCCCCCACTATAGGAAACATCCTCTCCACATCCACTCTATCTGTGCCCTCTGGTCCTAGACTCCCCCACTATAGGAAACATCCTCCCCACATCCACTCTATCTGTGCCCTCTGGTCCCAGACTCCCCCACCGTAGGAAACATCCTCCCCACATCCACTCTATCTAGACCTTTCAATGTTTGAGAGGTTTCAATGAAATACCTCTTCACTCTTCTAAACACCAGCACAAATGCTCCTCATACATTTGCAAATCACAGTTTCCCCATTTACATGGCATATGTATAATTCTTTATTTGTTATAATTGTTGAATGTTGTTGCTTTTTGTGCATGTTTCACTCTGATCCACAACTACATGTAAAAATACTGTATGTCTACACAGTGAATAAAGTTGATCCTTGAGAACCTTCGTACGTATCAATCAAAAGAAAGACCTCTGGGAAGTTGGGCTGAAAACCATTGTGGACCAAGACATCAGGAGAGATGTCAGTGGTGAACCAGGCAGATGATAAGCTGTGAGTAACCGCTTACCTGTGGTATTAGGGGAATGTCAGAAGAGGAGGAGAGTGAGGAATCTGAACAGCGAGAAGAGGCAGGAGACAGCGGTTCCAATTTCACTTGCAGATCTGTTGCGGTAGGAAGAGCTCAGCTTTAATTTGCAATATTAACAAGACAGCCATCGCGGGTGGAGAGGGGTGAACCCGCCGAATTGTTTTACTGGAGAACGGTGACAACTCCAGGCCGGACGACCGATTATAGGATAATGAAATCTATGGGAAGTGTGGGCAGGCAAATGGAAATACAGTGCCTGCACCATTCCCATAGAAACATGGTTCCACATATACAGCCACACATTACTCTTAATTCCACTTCCCATTCTCATACCAACATGTCTGCCCTGAGACAAGCTTCCTCTGCTGCAGAATGAGGCCAAACTCAGGTTAGAGAAGCAACACCTCATGCTCACTCTAGGTAACCTCCAACATGATAGCACGAGCATCGATTTCTCTAACTTCCCGTAATTTCTGCCCCCTCCCCCTTCTGTTTCTCCATTCCCCACATTCCCCTCTCACCCCCTCCTTCCCTTTTTCCCATGGGCTACTTTCCTCTCCGATCAGATTCCTTCTTCTTCAGCCCTTTACCTCTTCCAGCTTCTTACGTCATCAAACCCACCGGTTGTACTCCTGCCCCTCTTCCCACCTTCTTATTCTGGCTTCTGCCCCACTTCCTTTCCAGTCCTGATGTAGGGTCTCAGCCCAAAACTTCAACTGTTTATTTCCCTCCACAGACGCTGCCTGACCTGTTGAGAGTTTTTTTTTTCAGCATTTCGTGTGGGTTGCTCTGGACTACCAGCATTTGCAGAACCTCTTGTACGCACAATGTTCTGGCCTCAGCCACAAGCCGCACCCTGAAGTCCTCACCTGTACAGCTGTCATCGTGGATTGGGTTCCGATGGGAATATGGTATCCCGATTTCCATATTCAAATCCAGATCCAACTGGAACATTAAAACAATGCAGTCAACCTCATTGCAATCTCAGGACAGGAAATAACTGCAGAAATAATTGAGTGATAGAACAGCGGTGGGTTCAATTCCCCCCACTGCCTGCAAGGCATTTCTTCATTCTCCCGTGACCCCTCACATTCCAGAGATGTGCTGGTCACGTGGGTGCAATCAGGCAGCACAGGTTTGTTGGCTCAGAGGAGCCTGTTATTGAGCTGCAGCCCTAAATAAAAGTAAATTGTTCATTTACTGCCATTCTTGATATCTTGCAGCCCCATAAAAGTCAATGAACGGTAACTGTGGTATTTGTGATGGAGGCATAGCTGTTCACTAACCGGCCTGCCTATCACCTGCCCCCGGATTCCCTCCTCCTCCCCTTTCTCCCATGGTCCACTCTCCTCTCCTATCAGATTCCTCCTTCTCCAGTCCTCCATTCACCTCTCCCAGCTTCGTACTCCCCTCCCCCACCCACCTGGCTTCACTTTCTAGCCTCTGCTCCTTCCCCCCCCACCCCCGCACTCTCTCATTTTGGCATCTTCCCCCTTCCTTTCCAGCCCTGATGCAGGATCTCAGCCCGACACATCGTCTGTTCATTTCCACAGATGCTACCTGACCTCTGAGTTCTTCAGCATTTTCTGTGTTTTACTCCGGATTTTCAGGATCTGCAGACTCCCTTCTGTTGGTTCCAGCTGACTGACTGACAGTCGGGCAAGGAGGTGGAAAATTTCCCAATACACTCTACCAGTAATTCCCAATAGACACCGCAAGTCCAACTTGTTCACCCAAAATGAGGGGACCTTTAGCAATGTCCTCAAGAGGACCAAAACCTTGCCGTAGGGTTTGGAGGCTTGCATACCTCAATGCCCTAGAGAGCTACGCTGGCTGGAGTCAGGGCTTTAGGCTTTGGCTCTTGGCAGAGTCACCCATGCCAGGCAGGTCAAAGGGCAGAGGCCAGACTTAGAGTGGCCCACTGATTTGGGCTAACAACCCTGCCTGGTAAAACAGAATTGTTAAAGAAACAGCAATGAGCAATCCTTCTACATATGGGTAGCCAAGGATAGACTGAGACGAAGGACCTTCATTGCTGCCCTAAAACGGCAGCAGGTGTGATGGGCAGTAAGCAGATCAAACAATGTGCTATGCCGTAGTGCCTGACAAGGTTAAGGACCCTTCATGAACAGTGAGCCCAACTACATCCTCACTGGTGAAATTCCCAGCTCGCTGTCGCAGTGTGGATGACCTAGAAAGCAACAAATGCGGGAAGAGGCCTATTGGATCCCGGTGACTTTGCGAGAGAGACAACTTGGAAGTTAAGAATGAGCCATAACACCAATTGGTGACGATCATTTTAATAAGTGTTAGAGGAACAAATAAATGAACTAACAAAACACAAAGCAAAGGAAGCTGTAGCTATCTTATACTCAAACTACAGATAACATTCCAGTGGACAGCAAGGTCCGACACGAGATAGTAAAGATCCTTAGAGAGGATCACCTGGGTCTCCCTCCCCCCATTTAACGGGAGTGTTGTGGACGAAGGGTTCGAAGCATTCTTGAGGATCCTGACCACCCATCGCACAATCACATCAGGATTAGGACCATCAGACTGGGCACAGCTTCTTCCCTCGGCCTGTGAGACAAATGAATACCCTGCCATCACCGAGGTCTCGTCACTGGCACAGCGAGCCGTTTACCTGTGTTGCACACTACATGTATTTTACTAACTTATTTGTGGTAATATTGTGTTTTATGTGGTATGGGTGCACTGCAGTCTGGAGGAAAGCTGTTTCATTTAGTTGTACATATGTACAGTCAGCTGACAATAAACTTTAACTCGATCACAGATAACAATTAACCTATACAATAACCAAATTGTTCTACTCAAATTACTTTGAAATTTACTGAATAATTACAGGCAATTATATAAAAGTTCAAAGTAAATTTATTATCAATGTACACACGTCACCATATACAACCCTGAGGTTCATTTTCTTGTGGACATTCACAATAAATGCAAGAAACACAATAGAGTCAATGAAAGCACACTGGTAACAAATATGCAAAAAAAAACCCACAACAAATTGTACAAACATGAAAAGAAGAATAAATAAATATTGACAGCATGAGATGAAGAGTCCTTGAAAGTGAGTCCATAGGTTGTGGGAACAGTTCAGTGCTGGAGCGAGTGAAGCTGAGTGAAGTTATCCCCTCTAGTCGAAGAACCTGATAATTGAGGGTAATCCTGTTCCTGAACCTGGTGCTGTGGTTCCTGAGGCCCCTGCACCTTCTTCCTGTTGGCAGCAGCTAGAAGAGAAACTGACCCAGATGGTGGAGGTCCTTGATGCTGGAAGCTGCCTTCCTACGACAGAGGTCGATGTAGATGTCTTCAATGGTGGGGAGGGCTTTACCTGTGATGAAGTGGGGCATATCTACTACCTCTTGCAGGCTTTTCTGTTCAAGCAAGCCTAAACTACATGAAAATACAAAAAAAAATCTACGCCCAAATCCAACAGGACATCCAATGGAGGTCTGGGATGGGATCAGACAACTGGCCACCTGACTCACATCTATACAGAGCTCCATGATATCCGATGGGACACGTGGACACACAGATGGATGTGGGATTAGTCATAGTCATACTTTATTGACCCCGGGGGAAATTGGTTTTTGTTACAGTTGCATCATAAATAATAAATAGTAATAGTAATACTACTATTAGTAAATAGTAATAGTCATGGAAATAATAAATAGTAATAGAATAGTAATAGAAAAATAGTAATAAATAGTTAAATAGTAATATGTAAATTATGCCAGTAAATTATGAGATAAGTCCAGGACCAGCCTATCGGCTCAGAGTGTCTGACCCTCCAAGGGAGGAGTTGTAAAGTTTGATGGCCACAGGCAGGAATGACTTCCTATGATGCTCAGTGTTGCATCTCGGAGGAATAAGTCTCTGGCTGAATGTACTCCTGTGCCCACCCAGTACATTATGTAGTGGATGGGAGACATTGACCAAGATGGCATGCAACTTGGACAGCATCCTCTTTTCAGACACCACTGTCAGAGAGTCCAGCTCCATCCCCACAACATCAATGGCCTTACGAATGGGTTTGTTGATTCTGTTGGTGTCTGCTACCCTCAGCCTGCTGCCCCAGCACACAACAGCAAACATGATAGCACTGGCCACCACAGACTCGTAGAACATCCTCAGCATCGTCCAGCAGATGTTAAAGGACCTCAGTCTTCTCAGGAAATAGAGACCGCTCTGACCCTTCTTGTAGACAGCCTCAGTGTTCTTTGACCAGTCCAGTTTATCGTCAACTCGTATCCCCAGGTATTTGTAATCCTCCACCATGTCCACACTGACCCCCTGGATGGAAACAGGGGTCACTAGTACCTTCGCTCTCCTCAGGTCTACCACCAGCTCCTTAGCCTTTTTCACATTAAGCTGCAATTAGACAACTGGCCACCTGACTCACATCTCTACAAATCTCCAGGACATCTAGAGAGAGGTGTAGACACACAGATGGATGGTAATGGACGTGGGATTAGACACTTAGCCACCTAACTCACACCTAAACAAAATTCCAAGCAGAAATAGGCCAGCAGACCTACTGATTGCACATGGGTGCATTTTCTCAGGACTTGACCACAGAGTTGCCTCAGATGCAGCAGCCTGTTGCAATCACCCAGGGCAGGAGAGCCACAGTGGGATGGGAGTCTGCCGGGCAGGCTGCAATCGGCTAGGTTAGAGGCAGGCTCCTCAAAGTGGTGCTGCCTTCCATCGTTCCTCGGTGGAAGAACTATATGGAACAGGACAAAGTACAGTCACCTTGGCAACCAAATTAAAACAACTTTCCTCTGCACCGTGGTGCACCCACAAACATATCAGACGTAGCTCATGAAACAAAATACTACCCGAAACTAAAATTTAATTCAAAAATGCATACACAGCACAGGTAAACCGTAAATAGTACTGTTACCTGCCTCATGGATATCTTGTGACTGTCTTATGAGGATGATGTAATAGTCTTGCAGAGGTCACATGATGTAATTTTCCCGCCGATGTGAGGTCACGTGATGACATGCTCACCACGGGTATAAAAAGAGACCCCTGGGGTGATGCAGTTAGTTTTCCAGTTAGAACATTAGCCAGATACTCCGCTCCACTTCGTATTTGCTTTAGGACACAGTTTCAATTTAAAATGGAGTTTTACATTCTATTGTAAGGCACAAATGTTGGGCCGGCAGTTTAATCAATCGCTGCCAGGTTTGTTGACGTATCTTTTCAGTAGTATTGGAGAGTGAAGACGGGAACCTGAAGGAGTCGTTCGACGGTCGAAAGGATCGACCATTATTCAATTCGTTCAAGAAAGAGTGATCTGCATGAGATAGCCTCTGCTAAAAGTGGCAGAAAAGGCTGTGCAGGATCTAGTATCAAAAGGTAAAGGTCAGTGCCTTTAGACCGTTTTATTTCCGTCGTCGTGAATCCTGCGGACAAGGCAGGATCCAGCTGGGACTTGCGTGACGTCGTGTCTTCGAGGAATTCTTTACTTCAGGAAAGTGTCTCCTAATTGACTGTATAAATCTCTTGGACTTTCAAATTTACCATTCTAAGAACTGTGTTTGAATTTACTGCTTTAAGAACTGTTTTTTGCATTTATCGCTTTAAGAACTAGTACCGAGTGGTAGCTTGTTAAATGTCCGCATAGCAGTTTACTTCTGGTTAAGATTTTCATTTGTTTATTTTTTTTATATTGAGCAGAGTTGAATAAATGTTTGATCGTTTTTACAAAACCTGACTCAATTCAATTCTATATTCATCATTGCCGGTCACGTGACAGCACAGTAAACAGCTTGCTATCCTAGTGACAAGACCTCGGACGTGGCAGGGTATTCACTAGTCTCACAGCCTGAGGGAAGAAGCAGACACGCAGTCTGGCAGTCTTAGTCCTGAAGCTCGGTGGTTCGCTCAGTAGAAAAACAAGCTGGACCAGGCAACTCAGGGACGTGGGATATATTATCATCACTATTTTGACCTTTGTGACTGTACTTTTATTCTGAAATGGTGATCCTATCTGCTCCGTACAGTGTGCTGTATGCTGTTGGTAACGTGCTTTACACCTTGGTCCTGGAGGGATGCTATCTTGTTTGGCTACATTCAAATGATTAGTCGCCATTTTGGGGAGTTAATTGTGACACAGGGAGGGAGCTTATCACTGACTGGTTGCGTGGCGAGCTCCGTACCTTGTCTAGAATTTTGCCCTCATTGGTTTCTCAAAGGGATTGAAGTCTGCATGTCTGTTTACAGAACTCGATTTCAACTGAGTTTCCAAAGTGATGGACTAATCAGCTGATTGGTAAGTATATAAAGGGCAAGCATTCAGAGGATACACTACCCTGACGATGTCTCCTTGCATGGTGGCGAAACGTTTGCAAATGGATTGTGTGCAATTACTCCACTTCTCTGTTCTACTATAAACGTCAAGAAAATGAATCTCGGTAGTACTGTACACGGTGACTTATTCGTACTTTGACAATAAATTTACATTTTAACTTTGATCCTTGCTCTGCAAAACTCAGGTTATTAAAAATTTAAAGTAAATGTCTTTTATTTTTGGTTTCTGTAATAACAAGGGATGAAAACTCTAATAACAATAAATTACCTCTTCTCCTCACCTGGCTGTCACCTCCACTCAGTACCCTTCCTTCTTTCCTCTCTCCC
Source organism: Mobula birostris (assembly GCF_030028105.1). Taxonomy (NCBI): domain Eukaryota; kingdom Metazoa; phylum Chordata; class Chondrichthyes; order Myliobatiformes; family Myliobatidae; genus Mobula; species Mobula birostris. The sequence continues at coordinate 205,246,442 of NC_092374.1, forward strand.
ATGGTCCACTCTCCTCTCCTATCAGACTCCTTCTTCTCGAGCCCTTTATCCTTCCCACCCACACGGCTTCACCTATCACCTGAGCATCCTACTTCTTGTCCCCCCCACCTTCTTATTCTGGGATCTTTCCCCCTTCCTCTCCAGTCCTGAAGAAAGGGGTTGACCCAAAACATTGACTCTCCATTCATTTTCATACACGCTGCCTGCCCTACTGAGTCCCTCCAGCATTTTGTGTGTGTTGCTCTGGATTTCCAGCATCTGCAGAATCTCTTGTATCTATGAACAACAAGAATTAAGAATTAAAAATACACGTGGATTAAGATGTTAACTGTCCTGTGCTATCACCAGTGGGATCATCAGTTGATCCGCCACCTTTCTTCAGGAGTTTCGGCCCGCTTATGATCAAGACTCCCTCGAGGTGGCGGGCCAGCAGTGTTAAAGCACCACCTCCCACTGGTGAGCTTAAAAACTTGGCATCTGCCTCTATCAGAGTTGTTGGTCACTTCCATCCAACAGATAGTCTGCTCTTCAGATGTCTATGCAACTACTGAAGGGTTTGCAAAATATGTATCTGTGTAGGCTTTGCTTTCTTCAACTCAACCAAACCAAACCTGTACTTTCCAACATCGTAAATCATATCACCCATCACTTCCAACTTTCTCTTTGATGTTCCCCTGAGAGTGTTCTCCAACATCATACTGATATCCTCATCAAACACACGCCAAGCCTTCTCATCTGCCATTGCTGGCCTTCTTCTCTACCTCCTCACCACCACCATCATGCAAAGGATCTGTCTGGGTACTGTGGTCTGAAACCTGACCTGGGTTATCTCTCGTCTGACCTGGAGTATGATGACGCTCTCCAGAGCGAATCGCTGTGGCTTGTGAATCAGTGGTTGAAAAGACCACATCATCTGTGCTTGGTGAAGAAATCTCATCTTCATCCACTGGGATGGAATAGCACTTCAACTTTGCTTGGTGGACTCGTAAACCTTTAATGCTGGAAAACGCTCTCCTACACCAACACACTGGACACTCAGAGCTTCTTATCCTAGCTCTTGGTCATAGTCGTTCCCTGTAATTAACTGTATCCATCCGATTGGGGCCATCATTCTCCCTCCCTCTCGGAGGACCCCGAGGGTATGTTTCTCCGTGTAAACTAGAAGCTTCAAGAGGTGGGTGCTCTTCTGAGCTGGTGCCCGGACTGCCAATCCAATAAATAGTGTGCTTTTTAAAGCATCCACCATTTCCCACATCGTTACTAATTGACATCTGCTGGTCTCTTCACTGGTCGGAGTATCCAACTGTAAATAACTGTGATTGGTGAAACAGGGAAACCACTGAACACAGAAAACCAATTGATGGCAATAGGCAGTTCAAGTGTTTACAGCACGGACTAGATGGGCCAAAAGGCCTGTTTCTGTGCCGTACTTCACTTCGGAGTCTGGAATACTGCAGCGCAGTGTAGACCTTTGGCCCACAATGTTGTGTTGATTTTTTAAAATGATTCGAAGATCAATCTAAACAAAACAGATCCCTGGGGAACATCACTGGTCACTGCCCTCAGGACAGAATGCGCTACGCTCGATGCCTTCTGTGGGCAGGCCGATTCTGATTCCACAGAAATCACCAGAATGGCACTCACTCCTCCTCCATGACGGGCATCAACTGCTGCATCACACGTCTTCACCTCCACCAGCACACTGACACAGGAGTAATCACACAGCCGTATCATCCCGTGTGAGTGAACCATATCGAGAGCACTATGCCCAAGGAAGACTTTGCACCAGAATGAAGACTTTAAGTCCCTATAAATGCACTTCAGGCAAATTATATAGTTTCAACCTATACTGGATCCTTAAGGCTGTCTAACCAGGGTGAGGGGGGGGTGGTAGTGGGGATAAGTTCCCACTACCTATTAAGTGCTGTCAGTGGTGAAAGCTTCTCAAACAGCCGCTGGCAACCAAGTCCAGCTCCTGGCCTTCACGTGTGGTTTAGCTAATACTCCTGGTATAACGGTTTCTGCCAACAGGAGAAGGGGGAAAGGCGGGCTACTGGCACCTTAAACTAGTCGCTTCGGGCAGATGGGGCTCGTCAGCCATAGTTGGCTGCTCTTCGAGGAGAAGGAAAACTCTGACGAAGAACCTGGGGCTGGAGTCCCCAGCGCAGTTCTACATTGAGTTTAATGTGAACTGGCAACTCTACTGACACCAAGCTAGATCACTCTGTCAGTCCTGTGGATTCATCACCTGTGTGGGGAAGGGGAGCCTGCTACTTGGACAACAGCTTGCTCGCCATATCGCACTGCCCTGGCTTGCGTATTGACTTTGACGTAGACAGCTAGGACACCACATCCATGGTCAACCTAACCGACAGAGAGCCTCAACCTACATTTCAAGGACTGGTTTACTTGCCTGCTTTAGGCCCTTCCTGAAGGGGTCTAGCTGTTAGTCATCGCTATTTTGAGCAGTGGGTTCCCCACTCTCAACAAGGAGATACTGAGAGCTAATGAAGTAGATAAAAGAGTTTGTTTTGAAGTGAAACTGATTTTAGCTTCTGAGGAGCAAGATCTAACAGATTTATAATTTGAAGGATTTCTAGACACAAACACAATCCTTACAAAATAAAGACATACCAAACACAAACGAGTCACACATTACAGAAACAGAGGCTGAGGAATGAATTACCAACCTCAAGTGCCTTCTAATATTTATACTGTTTTCTATTAACTGAATTTATTGGTAGGTGATACTTCTCAGCTACATTATCAGGCCAGTGGATTGTTTAATTAGAACAACATGTACCTTTTTGCTTCTCAGGATTGGGTCACAGTTTAAAAAGGTCTGTGTGGACCCTCGGGATTGGGTCATACTTTAACTACTTCTGGTGTGACTCCTTGGCATTGGTTTACAATTTGACTAGGCAGATGTGGCGTCTCGGGATTGGTTTACAGTTTTTTTTCAAAATATACTTTATTCAAAAATAAATATATACAATAAACCATTCAATAACTTTCCATCCTTTACATTCGTTCACATTATAGTCAGTACATATCCGTATTTATAGCCACCCACGTGGCACTCCAGTAGTTCAGCTTAGCATATCATTGTTGAGGGGTATACTCCCCGCCCACCGACCCCTCCCACTCCCACGGGTGGAGAAACCTATACTGTGGTCCTTCCCCACTGGGCCCTTGCGGTGGCTGCACCGAGTTTCAGTACGTCCCTCAGCACGTACTCCTGCAGCCGAGAATGTGCCAGTCGGCAGCATTCTCCCACGGACATCTCCATGTGCTGGTAGATCATCAAGTTTCGGGTTGACCAAAGAGCGTCTTTCTGCAAGTTGATGATCAGCCAGCAGCACCGGATGTTGGTCTCCGTGTGCGTCCCCGGGAACAGCCCGAAGATCAGAGAGTCCTCTGTTACGCAGCTGCTGGGGATAAAACGTGACACTAGCCCGTCCATCCTCCTCCACACCCTCTTTGCGAACTGGCAGTGTGCAAAAAGGTGGGTCACAGACTCCTCCTCACTGCAGTCCTCCCGTGGGCAGTGGGGTACGGAGACGACGTTCCGGGCATACAGGAGGGCTCTGACTGGGAGGGCCCCTCTCACCGCCAGCCAGGCGAGGTCTTGGTGCCTGTTGGTGAGATCTGGCGATGAGGCATTTTGCCAGATGAACTGGACAGTCTGCTCAGGGAACCACCCCACTGTGTCCATCGCGTCCTTCTCCTGCAGTGCCTGCAGGACATTACGTGCTGACCACTGCCTGATGGCCCTGTGGTCAAAGGCGTTCTCCTGGAAGAACTTTGCTACGTAGGACAGGTATGCCGGCAACGACCAGCTGACTGGGGCTTTGCGCGGGAGTGGGGCCAGACCCATCCTTCGTAGCCAGGGCGACAGGTAGAACCTGGGCACATACCTGGGTTCTACACACAACCTGATGCAGCCACGTACGAAGCTGGCCATCAGGGTGAGGGCGACATTGGGGACGCTCTTGCCCCCGTTGTCCAGGGACTTGTGCATGACGGTCCGTCTCACCCGCTCCATCTTGGATCCCCAGACGAATCTGAAGACAGCCCAGGTGATTTCCGAGCTTCAGGAGCGGGGGACGGGCCAGACCTGCGCCAAGTACAGCAGCCCTGAGAGCACCTCACACCTGATGACCAGGTTCTTGCCTGTTATCGACAGGGAGCGCCCTCCCCACAGTCCCAGGTTCTGTTTTACCTTGGCAGTCCGCTCCTGCCAGTTCTTGTTGCACGCCTCAGCCCCTCCAAACCAGATCCCAACACCTTCACGTGGTCAGACCTGATGGTGAAGGGGATGCTGGATCGGTCGGGCCAGTTGCCGAAGAGCATGGCTTCACTCTTCGTGCGGTTGACCCTGGCCCCCGACGCTAGCTTGAACTGTTCGCAGGTGCCAATCAACCTGCGAACTGACCTCGGATCAGAGCAGAAGACGGTGACGTCGTCCATGTACAGGGAGGTTTTCACTTGGGTCCCTCCACTGCCTGGCAGCGTCACCCCTCTTATGCCCTCATCCCTCCTGATGGCTTCCGCAAAGGGTTCTATGCAGCAGACAAACAAGACAGGGGAGAGGGGACAGCCCCGTCTGACTCCAGACCTGATGGGGAAGCTGTCTGTTTCCCACCCGTTGACCTGGACTGCACTACGGACGTCTGTGTAGAGCAGTCTAATCCAACTCCGGATTCCCTCCCCAAATCCCATTTTGGAGAGCACGTCCGCCATGTATGTGTGCGATATCCTGTCGAAGGCTTTCTCCTGGTCCAAGCTGACCAGGCAGGTGTCCACCCCCCTGTCCTGCACGTAGGCGATGGTGTCCCTCAGCAGCGCGAGGCTGTCTGAGATCTTCCTGCCCCGTACAGCACAGGTTTGGTCCGGGTGGATCACCTGTCCCAGAGCAGACTTGACCCTGTTGACGATAGCCTTGGACAGGATCTTGTAGTCCACATTCAGGAGAGACATGGGTCTCCAATTCCTAATGTCCTCCCTTTCCCCCTTCTGCTTGTAGATGAGGGTGATGATGCCCTTCCTCATGGACTCAGACATACTGCCGGCCAGAAGCATAGCGTTGTACACTTCCAGCAGGTCTGGGCCCATCCAGTTCCACAGAGCCGAGTACAACTCAGCCGGTAAGCCGTCGCTTCCGGGAGTCTTACCCGACCCAAAGGAACGGATGGAGGCTGTCAGCTCGTCCAGGGTCAGTGGCTGATCCAGACTCTCCCGCTCGCCGTCGTCTAAGACCTGCGTGATAGACGACAGGAAGTTGCGGGAGGCTGTGGATTCTGTGGCCTTTTCGTCGTACAGACCGGCATAGAAGGACTTGCAGATCCTCAGTATGTCGGTCTGCGAGGACGCGACTGAGCCGTCCTCTTCCTTAACAGTTTCACTAGGCAGACGTAGCAGCTTGGGATTGTTAAAGGCAAACACGAGGAATTCTGCAGATGCTGGAAATTCAAGCAACACACATCAAAGTTGCTGGTGAACGCAGCAGGTCAGGCAGCATCTCTAGGAAGCGGTACAGTCGACGTTTCGGGCCAAAACCCTGACGAAGGGTCTCGGCCCAAAACATCAACTATACCTCTTCCAGGAGATGCTGCCTGTCCTGCTGCGTTCACCAGCAACCTTGGGATTGGTTTCCAGTTTCACTAGGCCGACGGGACCCCTCGGGATTGGTTTATAGTTTTACTAGGCTGACGTGGCGCATTGGGATTGGTTTCCAGTTTCACTAGGCCGACGGGATCCCTCGGGATTGGTTTATAGTTTTACTAGGCTGACGTGGCGCATTGGGATTGGTTTCCAGTTTCACTAGGCCGACGGGATCCCTCGGGATTGGTTTATAGTTTTACTAGGCTGACGTGGCGCATTGGGATTGGTTTCCAGTTTCACTAGGCCAACGGGACCCCTCGGGATTGGTTTATAGTTTTACTAGGCTGACGTGGCGCATTGGGATTGGTTCACAATTTTACTAGGCTGAAGGGGCACCTCGGGATTGGTTTATAGTTTTACTAGGCTGACGTGGCGCATTGGGATTGGTTCACAATTTTACTAGGCTGAAGGGGCACCTTGGGATTGGTTTATAGTTTTACTAGGCTGACGTGGCGCATTGGGATTGGTTCACAATTTTACTAGGCTGAAGGAGCACCTCGGGATTGGTTTATAGTTTTACTAGGCCGACTGTTTCTCCTGATTAAATCAAGTTCAAGAGCACAGAGCACTGGGTAGAAGTCAGGAGGGTGAGGAGACAATATAGTTAGAGATTTAACTTGTCAGACAACAGACAGCTTACATCTTAGGCAATTTCGGCTGCTGTGCTAAATAAAGCTGAGGTCAGTAATAAGCCCTTTCAGGACACAGGACATAATACAGACCCTTCGGCCCGTGATGTTGTGACGACTCTTTAACCCAGTCCAAGATCAGTCTCAGTCCTCCCTCCCACATAGCCTTCCATTATTCTTTCATCCACATGCCCACACAAGTCTCCTCAATGCCCTCAGTGTACCTTCTGTGTAAAACAACCTACCTCTGATATCCCCTCTATACTTTCCTCCAATTATCTTACAATGATGCTCCCTTGATTTAATAATCTCTGCCCGAGGGAAAGGCCCCACCTGCCATGGAGGAAGGCTTTGACTATGTTACCTATGCTCCTTATAACTTCATGTACCTCTCCCAGGTCTTTGCTCACTTCAGGGAATAGCCGTCATAGCTGGAAATGTTTCTGGAGGGGTTTGGGCACAGAACGGATGATGCATATAGCAAGTGGAAAGTTGCATGGTGGAGACAGAGAGGATAAGCAGTACACAACATTTCAGAACTCTCGTTCTATACCTCTGTGGCGTTGTCAAAGCAGCGAAAGATATCATCCATCTCCTCCATTGTTTCACAGTTGTACAGGCAGGCATCTGAAAGACACAGAAGGCAAGTTGTATATTGTTAATTACATATTGAAATAAGAATCATAGAACACCACAGCACAGAAACTGGCCCTTCACCGCATCTAGACCATGCTGAGCTATTCCTTCGTCCCATCTAGACCATGCTGAGCTATTCCTTTGCCCCAACTAGACCATGCTGAGCTATTCCTTCGCTCCATCTAGACCATGCTCAGCTATTGTTTTGCCTAGTCCCATTGACCTGCACCTCCCCTCCCATCCATGTAGCTATCTAAACTTCTCTAAAACGTTGTAATCAAACCTGCATCCACCACCTCTGCTGGCAGCTCGTTCCACACTCTCACCACCCTCTGAGTGAAGAAGTTTCCCCTCATGTTCCCTGAAACATCTCACCTTTCATCTTTAACTCATGACCTCTGGTTGACTTCTAACCCAACCTCAGGTGCAAAGGCCTGCTTGTATTTACCCTGATATATATATATATATATATATATATGCTGGGTGTGTGAAGGGTGTATACCCTTCATAATTTTGTATACCTCTATTAAATCTCCCCTTATTCTCTTGTGCTGTAGGGAATAAACTCCTAACCTATTCAACCTTTCCCTGTAACTCGGGTCCTCAAGTCCCAGCAAAATTCTCATAAATTTTATCTGTACTCTTTCAATCTTATCTACATCTTTCATGTAGGTAGGTGATCACAACTGCACACAATACTCCAAATCAGGCCTCACCAACATCTTACACAACTTCAGCATAACATCCCATTTACTGTACTCAAATACATTGATTTATGAAGGCCAATGTGCCAAAAGCTTTCTTTATGACCCTGTCTACCTGCAATGCCACTTTCAAGGAACTATGGACCTGTATTCCAAGATCCCTCTTTTCCACCATACACCTCAGTACCTTAACACTCATGTGCTACATTTCCTCACCTAGTTTATCCTACAAAAGTAGAGCACCTCACACTTGTCTGAATTAAATTCCATCTGCCATTTTCAAGCCAGTCCAGATCCTGCTGTAAGCACTAATAGACTTGCTCCCTGCCCACTACACACAAAACTTGGTATAATCCGCAAATTTGCAGAGTGTATTCACTGGCTGGTATGAAAACACCAATGCCCTTGAATGGGAAAATCCTACAAGAAGTAGTGGGTACAGCCTAGTTCATCACAGGTAAAGTCCTCCCCACCATTGGGCACATCTACGTGGAGCATTGTTGCAGGAAAGCAGCATCCATCATCGAGGACCCCACCACCCAGGTCACACTCTCGTCTCACTGCTGTCATCAGGCAGGAGGTACAGGAGCCTCAGGACTCACACCACCAGGTTCAGGAAGAGTTAGTACACCTCAACCATCAGGCGCTTGAACCTGAAGGGGTAATTTCACTCAACTTTACTCATCCCATCACTGAACTGTTCCCACAACCCAAGGACTCGCTTTCAAGGACTCTTCATTTCTTCATGCTCTTGTAATAAATTGCTTATTTATTACTATCATTATTTTTTATAGGCATCCGTTAGTCTCATGAGATGATGGATTTACACCTTGGAAGGTTTCCAGGGCACAGGCCTGGGCAAGGTTGTATGGAAGACTGGCAGCTGCCCATGCTGCAAGTCTCCCCTCTCCACGCCACCGATGTTGTCTAAGGGAAGGGCACTAGAGCCAATACAGCTTGGCACCGGTGTCGCCGCAGAGCAATGTGCGGTTAAGTGCCTTGCTCAAGGACACAAACGCTGTCTCAGCCAAGGCTCGAACTAGCGACCTTCAAATCACCTAGACGAACGCCTTAACCACTTGGCCACGTGCCAACACTATTATTTATTCTCTTTTTTTGTATTTGCACAGTTTGTTGTCTTTCGCACACTGGTTGTCCGCCCTTTTAGACCGTAGGAGCAGACGCAGGCCATTCGGCCCATCAAGTCTGCTCCCCCATTCAATCATGGGTTGATCCAATTTTTCCAGTCATCCCCACTCCCCTGCCTTCTCCCCATACCCTTTGATGCCCTGGCTAATCAATTTATCTCTGCCTTAAATGCACCCAATGACTTGGCCTCCACAGCCTCTCATGGCAACAAATTCCACAGATTTACCACCCTCTGACTGAAGTAATTTCTCCGCATCTCTGTTCTAAATGGACGTCCTTCAATCCTGAAGTCAGCTCTTTTGCCTGTGGTTTTTCAACGATTCTTTATGGTTAGTGGATTTATTGAGTATGCCCACAGGAAATGAATCTCAGGGTTGTATACGGTGACACATGTACTTTAATAATAAATTTACTTTGAAATCTATGGATCCAGTTTATCTCACTATCATGTAGATCCTTGATATAATTGAAGATCTTTACTCCACAATCTCCTGAGTTGGTGCAGATGAATCTGCAGAATGGACAAGGAACCCACTTACATGACTTTGTTCAATTACAGAGCCCCACAAAACCACGTCTGAAATAACACTTACAGTTCTGATCTCCTTATCCAAGAATGAATACACTTGCAATAAGGTGGCAGGTCGCGGTCAGTGACACGCTTTGCAGTACCACGATCAGGCTTTAATTCCTGCCGCTGTCAGTCAGGAGTTTGTACGTTCTTGCCCTGACGGCGTGGGTTTCCACTGGGTGCTCCCGTTTCCTCCCACATTGCAAAGGCGTACAGGTTAGGGTTTAGTGCTAAGTTGACGTCTGTCCCCAGCACAATCTTCAAACTGTGTTGGCTGTTGAAGCAGACGACATATTTCACTGGATGTTTCGATGTTCATGTGAGAAGTAAAGTTAATCTCTAATAACTAACTAGGAATAATTAGTTATTAGTTAAATAATTAATAAAGAGGCATCAGCTTTAGTCCTGGAATGGAAGTTTAACTGCTCTGGAATTTGCATCTAGAATGAGAGGTCATTTCAGAGAAACATACAAAAAACTAATGGGGCTTGATGGAGTAATGCAAAGGTAATATTTCCACTGGCAAGAACCAGGGTCTCAGTGTGAAGAGTTAAGTTTTTAATATACACAGTGCTGGGTGTATGGAACACGCTGCCAGGGATGTTGGTAAAGGCAGATACATTTGGGGCATTTAGGAGACTCTTAATGATAGAAAAATAGAGGGCTAAGTAGGAGGGAAGGGTTAAGTTGGTCTTAGAATAGGTTAAAAGTTCAGTACAACATCTGGTGCCAAAGTGCTTCTCATGTGCTGTGCTGTTCTGTGTTCTAAGAGGTGACCAGGTCAGAAGTCACAGTAACAAAATAAAGGCTATCCATTTGTGAAGGAGACAAGAAATTTCTTTGGTCAGAGGGGCTGCACCTAAGAACCCTGGAAATTTGGAGACTGAGCACATTCAGAGATTGAAATAGTTGTAGATATTATGGCATCAAGGGATACAGTGTTGATGCTGGAAAGTGACACTAAGGGGAAAGAGCAGCCTTGATGTTATGGAAACAGATTTCTTTCACTCCTCTCTCTACATTATACGATTTGATCTGGTCTCTTGCAGAGCCCTGTTCTAGCCAATGTGGTGCACTATTCAGCAAGGCCTTGGTAAACAAAACTTTCCAGATCTCCATTAACTTTGCTCCCTCTCACCTTTTTCCTGTCTTGGATGGATCTAGTTCAGTGGCTAGCACGCTCCAACACTATGGTCACAAGTTAACTCCCAGTGACTCAGCCTACCTTTGTAACCAACATTCCCAGTATAGCAGAGGGAGAGCAATTACACTTGGACACCCCGGCACTTCTACCATTTCCTTTCCTTTGACTGCAGGCATTTACAGGGAAAAAAGATAGAATTTTACCAAGAATTATATATAAACAGATAAAGACAGAACATTAGATGTATAGTATTTATTTCATTGGGAGTTTGAGGAGATTTGGTATGTCATGAAAGTCTCTAGCCAATCAAGTTCAGTTTATCATCATTCCAGGACATGTTCAAAAGGCGATGCCTCAAAAAGGCTGCCACCATTGTTAAGGACTCCTATCACCCAGGCTGTGCCCTCTTCTCATTGCTACCATCAGGGAGGGGCTACCGAAGCCTGAAGACACACACTCAACCGTTCAGGAACGGCTTCTTCCCCTCCACCATCAGATTTCTGAATGGACAATGAACCCATGAACACTAACTCACTACGTTTTTCTCTCTCGTTGCACTAACTTAACTAACATTATATATATATATATATACACACACATATATACATACATACAGACACATACACACACTCTTACACAGTACAACATAACTCATACACACAGAGCAATATTACCAAAAATAAATTATTAAACAATACTTATACTTTATTGTCGCCAAACAATTGGCACTAGAACACACAATCATCACAGCGATATTTGATTCTGCGCTTCCCACTCCCTGGATTACAAATATTAAATATTAAAAATACTAAAAATAGTTAAAATTAGTAAATATTAAAAATTTAAATTATAAATCATAAATAGAAAATAGAAAAATGGGAAGTAAGGTAGTGCAAAAAACCGAGAGGCAGGTCCGGATATTTGGAGGATACGGCCCAGATCTGGGTCAGGATCCGTTCAGCAGTCTTATCACCGCTGGAAAGAAGTTGTTCCCAAATCTGGCCAAAATAAGGTGGATTTACAACGCAAGTTAAAAGGTAAACAGTATAATAGTACTGGTGCTTCATACGTGATGAGACCTGGGTGGTGGCAGGGAGTTCAGCAGCCTCACAGTCTGGGAGAAGAAACTGTTTCCCATCCTAGCAGTTCTTGTCCTACTGCTATGGTACCTCCTGCCTGATGGTAAGGGGTCAAAGAGATTGTGGGACGGATGGAAGGGATGATTGACAATACTAAGAGCCCTGCGTGCGCAGTGCTCCTTTGATGGGCGGAAAAGAGACCCCGATGTTTCTCAGCAGTCTTCACAATCCTTTATAGGAACTTGCAGTCGGACAGTGATGCAGCTGGTCAGCACACTCTCAATGGTGATTTTGTAAAAATTGGTTAGAATGGAGGGAGGAACCTCAATCTCCTCAGGAAGTGGAGACGCTGCTGTGCTTTCTGTGAAGGTGGCGGAAGTTTCAACAGGACCCCACCACTAAGCACATCTTTCCCTCTCCACCCCTCTCTGCTTTCCACAGGGATTGGTCGCTCTGCGACTCCCTGATCCACACGTCCGTCCCCATGGATCTCCCACCCGGCACTTATCCCTGTAAGTGTAAGTGCTAAACCTGTCCCTACACCTCCTTTCTTGCCACCATTCAGGGCCCCAAACAGTCCTTCCAGGTGAGGCAACACTTCACTTGTGAGTCTGTTGGGGTCATCTATTGCATCCGGTGCTCCTGGTACGGCCTCCTCTACATCAGTGACACCCGACGCAGATTGGGGGACCGCTTCGTTGAGCACCTCCGCTCCGTCCGCCACAACAGACAGGATCTCCCGGTAGTCACCCACTTCAACTCTGCTTCCCACTCCCATTCAGATATGTCCATACATGGCCTCCTCTACTGCCATGATGAGGCTAAACTCAGGTTGGAGGAGCAACACCTCATATACTGTCTAGGTAGTCTCCAGCCCCTTGCTATGAACATAGAATTCTCCAACTCCCAGTAATTCCCTCCCCCTCCCTTCCTCTATCCCTATTTCACTCTACCCCCTCCCCCAGCTGCCTATCACCTCCCTCACGGTTCCACCTCCTTCTACTACCCACTGTGTTTTCCCCTATTCCTTCACCTTTCCTGCCTAACCCCTTCCTGCTTCCCCTTCCCCACCCCTTTATCTTTCCCCTTACTGGTTTTTCACCTGGAAACTACCAGCCTTCTCCTTCCCACCCTCCCCCCACCTTCTTTATAGGGCCTCTGCCCCTTCCCCCTACAGTCCTGACGAAGAGTTCCGGCCCGAAACGTTGACTGATTGTTTCCATGGATGCTGCCCGACCTGCTGAGTTCCTCCAGCGTGTTGTGACTGTTGCTTTGACCCCAGCATCTGCAGAGTATTTTGTGTTTACGATACTACCAGCTGCTCTGTATACCAACTCATCATCATTGTTGGCAAGGCCTACAGAGTTGTGTCACCAGCAAGCGCGATTCGGTTTGAACCTGATCCAGCTGTGCAGTCATCCGTCAACAGCCTGGGAGCGTGGGCGCTCAGTGTGATGGAGCTAGAGATGTTTCTGCAAACACAGGCTTTCTGTCAAGGAGTCCAGGATCCAGTTAGAGAAGTGTTGAGAGCCATTGAGGACAGATCACCCACCAGCTTCTGAGGGTTGAAGTCAATAAGCAGCATCCTGACATATGAGGCAGGATATGTGCCCTTGGAGGGTCAGACACCCTGAGCCAATAGGCCGGTCCTGGACTTATTTCTTGGCATAATTTACATATTACTATTTAACTATTTATGGCTTTATTACTATTTATTATTTATGGTGCAAAACCAATTTCCCCCGGGATCAATAAGTATGACTATGACTATGGATTCTGCTGTAAGGTTCTATGTTCTATGAATGGCACAATGGCAAAAGTTTTAAGTCAAATTGACTTGTAGAATAGCTTTTATTCTCTTGTGATAGACCACTAAGACATCGGTACAGAATTCCTCTCAACCCCATTCTCCTCATGACCTTTCTCACCAACAAGTCAGGAACCCATTAACCTCCACTTTAATTATACCCAATGACTTGGCCTCCACAATGAATTTCACAGATACTCCACCCTCTGGCTGGAGAAATTCCTCCTCACCTCTGTTCTAAAGGGATGTCCCTCTATTCTGAACTTCCACCCTCTGGTCTCCTCCCAACATCATCTCCACATCCACACTATCTAGGCCTTTCCATGTCAGTTTTGAATGAGATTTCTGCACCCCTCCACCCCGTTCTTCTAAACTGTAGCAAGTAAAGACCCAGAGCCAATCAAACACTCCTCATACGTTAACCCTTTCATTCCTGGAACCATTCCTGTGGATCTCCTCTGGACCCTCTCCAATCCCTGTCCTCCTACATGAAGAGTCTTTTTTTAAAAATTGACTTACAGGAAGATGGCCTTTTGCAGAGTTACGAATTCAGACTGAAACTGTTTGTTGAGGGAAGTTAATATTTGTAGTCGTGTCATGCTGAGGATTTTTGTTTTACACCTGAGCAGCTCTGTTCTAGCTCGTCAATTTATTAAGTGACTAACATGTTGACAAACTATTAAAACTTCATAGTCCACTGATGGACCGAGGCAGGTATGAGGAAATGCTCTGCTCTATTTTTGTACTGTTTTTGCTTTCTCTTCCTCTCCTCTTTCACCAGATAACCTCTTGCTCCTCAGTGTTAGTGCAGCCTTCACAGTTCGGAACTGGGGTGCTTGCACTCTGACAGATGACTGCCTGCACACAACAGCATTCAAGTTTGCTAAATGTCATTTCCAGTACAGAGTAAATGAAATATTTACCCTGGATTCAATGCAGCACAAACAAAAAGAGATAAAGTACACAATAATAAAAAAAATACAATAAATAAACATGCCTATAGAAACATAGAAAACCTACAGCACAATACAGGCCCTTCGGCCCACAAAGCTGTGCCGAACATGTCCCTACCTTAGAACTACCTAGGCTTACCCATAGCCCTCTATTTTTCTAAGCTCCATGTATCCATCCAGGAGTCTCTTAAAAGACCCTATCGTATCCGCCACCGCCGGCAGCCCATTCCACACACTCACCACTCTCTGCATAAAAAACTTAACCCCTGACATCTCCGTACCTATTTCCAAGCACTTTAAAACTATGCCATCTCGAGCTAGCCATTTCAGCCTGGGAAAAAGCCTCTGACTATCCACACGATCAATGTCTCTCATTATCTTGTACACCTTTATCAGATCACCTCTCATCCTCCATCACTCCAAGGAAAAAAGGCTGAGCTCACTCAACCTATTCTCAGAAGGCAGGGGTAGGCAACCTTAAGCACAAATGACTTTCTAGCATGCGTTATTCATTAATTCGAGGCAAAACATAACTAGATGTATTTAAATGGATAATTCCCATATTTCAAGTTTTTTTAATGGCATTTATCTGGCCCACCGTCTACTCAATAATACGCGATCCAGCCCACACAGGCAAAAAGGTTGCCGACCCCTGTCATAAGGCATGCTCCCCAATCCAGGCAACATCCTTGTAAATCTCCTCTGCAACCTTTCTATAGTTTCCATGTCCTTCCTTTAGTGAGGTGACCAGAACTGAGCACAGTACTCCAAGTGAGGTCTGACCAGAGTCCTATACAAATGTCCCCCGCTTTCAGAACGTTCTCTTTACGACATTTCGCTTTTACGAAAGACCTAATATTAATACCTGTTTTCGTTAACCGAAAGAGGATTTTCCCTTTTACGAGAAAAGGTGTTCGCTTTAAACTTGTGTTTACCCCAAGAAAGACTACCATGACCATGAAGCCTTGCGTGGGCAGGTGTGTGCACATGCGTGACGTGCGAATGCATGTACGTGTGCATGCGTGACGTGCACATGCAGATTTTTTTCGACAAATCGATTTTAGCTCAAACTTCCCGATTCTGTTAAGTGAAACTGCACTGTACATACATTATTTCTACTTTATATAGGCTGTGAATTTATCATATCATTCCTGCTTTTACTATATGTTAGTGTTATTTTAAGTTTTATGTGCTATTTGTTATGATTTGGTAGGTTTTTTTTGGGTCTGGGAACGCTCAAAAAATTTTCCCACATAAATTAATGGTAATTGCTTCTTCGGTTTACACCATTTCGGCACGAACGGCTTCAAAGGAACGCTCTACATTCGGATAGCGGGGGAAACCTGTATAGCTGCAACATTACCTCTTGGCTCTTAAACTCAGTCCCACGATTGATGAAGGCTAATGCTCTGTATGCCTTAACTACAGAGTCAACCTGCGTAGCAGCCTTGAGTGTCCCATGGACTCGGACCCCAAGACCCCTCCGATCCTCCATACTGCCAAGAGTCTTACCATTAATACTATATTCTGCCATCATATTTGACCTACCAAAATGAACCACCTCACACTTAATCTGGGTTGAACTCTATCTGCCACTTCTCAGCCCAGTTTTGCATCCTATCAACGTCCCGCTGTAACCTCTGACTGCCCTCCACACTATCCACAACACCCCCAACCTTTGTGTCATCAGCAAATTTACTACGCCATCCCTCCACTCTCTCATTCAGGTTTATAAAAATCACAAAGAGCAGGGGTCCCAGAACAGACCACCACCGGTCACCGGCCTCTATACAGGATATGACCCGTCTATAACCACTCTTTGCATTCTGTGGGAAAGCTAGTTCTGGATCCACAAAGCAATGTCCCCTTGGATCCCATGCCTCCTTACTTTTTCAATAAGCCTTGCATGGGGTACCTTATCAAATGCCTTGCTGAAATCCATATACACTACATCTACGGCTCTACCTTCATCAATGTGTTTAGTCACATGTGCCTATAAAAAGTATTCACACCCTCCCCCAAAAGTTTTCATGTTTGATTGGTTTACAATATAGAATCACAGTGGATTTAATTTGGCGCTTTTTTTTTTACACTGATCAACAGAAAAGACTCTTTCATGTCAAAGTGAAAATAAATTTCTACAAATTGGTCTTAATTTATGAGATCATAAGAACATAATTGGAATTATTAAACACAAAATAACTCATTGCATAAGTATGCATCCCCCTTCAAGTCAGTATTTAGTAGATGCATCTTTTGCAGCAATTACAGCCTCGAGTCTGTGTGGATAGGTCTCTATCAGCTTTGCACATCCGGACTCTAAATTTTTTTCAGCATCTTCTTTACAAAACTGCTCAAACTCTGTCAGACTGCATGGGGATTCTGAGTGAACAGCTGTTTCAAGTCCAGCCACAAATTTTCAATTGGATTGAGGTCTGGACTCTGACTTGGCCACTCCAGGACAATAACTTTGCTGTTTTTAAGCCATTCCTGTGGCTTTGGCTTTATACTTGGGATCATTGTCTTGCTGAAAAACAAATCTTCTCCCAAGTCACAATGCTCTTGCAGACTGCGTCAGGTTTTCTTCCAGGATTTCCCGTATTCTACGGCATTCATTTTACCCTCTACCTTCACAGCCCTTCCACGGCCTGCTGCAGTGAAGCATCCCCACAGCATGATGTAGCCACCACCTGCTTCATGGTAGGGATGGTGTGTTTTTGATGATGTGCCAAACATAGTGTTTAGTCTGATGGCCAAAAAGCTCAATTTTGGTTTCATCAGACCATAGAACCTTCTTCCAGCTGACTTCAGAGTCTCCTACAAGCCTCTGGCAAACTCAAGCCAAGATTTCATGCGAGGCTTTTATCCCCAACAGTGGCTTTCTCTTCACCACTTTCCCGTACAGCTGTGACTGGTGAAGCACCCGGGCAACAGCTGTACGCGCAGTCTCTCCCATCTCAGCCACTGAACCTCGTAACTCCTCCAGAGCTGTCACAGAATAGGTCTTTTAGTAGCCTCCCTCACTGGTCCCCTTCTTGTACAGTCACTCAGTTTTTGAGGACAGCCTGCCCTAGGCAGATTTACAGCTGTGCCATATTCTTTCCATTTCTTGATGATTGACTTAACTGTACTCCAAGGGATATTCAATGACTTGGAAATTTTCTTGTATCCATCTCCCGACTTGTGCTTTTCAATAACCTTTATTGCGGAGTTGCTTGGAGTATTCTTTTGACTTCATGGTGTAGTTTTTGCCAGGATACTGACTCTTCAGCAGTTGGACCTTCCAGATTCAAGTGTATTTTTACTATAATCATTTGAAACACCTTAACTGCACACAGCGATCTCCATTTAACTAATTATGTGACTTCTAAAGCCAATTGGCTGCACCAGTAATGATTTGGTATGTCATACTAAAGGGAGAAAATACTTACAGAACATAGAACAGTACAGCACAGTACAGGCCCTTCGGCCCACAATGTATGTAATCAATTATTTTGTGTTTTATATTTGTAATGAATGTAGATCACTTTGTAGAGATCTGTTTTCACTTTGACACGTAAACACGAGGAATTCTGCAGATGCTGGAAATTCAAGCAACACACATCAAATTTGCTGGTGAACACAGCAGGCCAGGCAGCATCTCTAGGAAGAGGTACAGTCGACATTTCGGGCCGAGAC
Organism: Mobula birostris; assembly: GCF_030028105.1. NCBI lineage: Eukaryota > Metazoa > Chordata > Chondrichthyes > Myliobatiformes > Myliobatidae > Mobula > Mobula birostris. The sequence goes on from NC_092374.1 coordinate 205,264,456, forward strand.
CCTTCCTCAGGACTAACTGAAGGAAGAGCTAGTAAGAGATTGGAAAGTGGGAGAGGGAGGGGGAGATCCAAAATGATAGGAGAAGACAGCAGGGGGAGGGCTGGAGCCAAGAGCTGGACAGGTGATTGGCAAAAGAGATATGAGAGGATCATGGGACAGGAGGCCTAGGGAGAAAGAAAAGGGGGAAGGGGGAAAACCCAGAGGATAGGCAAGGGGTATAGTCAGAGGGACAGAGGGAGAAAAAGGAGAGAGAGAGAGAGAAAGAATGTGTGTATATAAATAAATAACGGATGGGGTCAGAGGGGGAGGTGGGGCATTAGCGTAAGTTAGAGAAGTCAATGTTCATGCCATCAGGTTGGAGGCTACCCAGACGGAATATAAGGTGTTGTTCCTCCAACCTGAGTGTGGCTTCATCTTTACAGTAGAGGAGGCCGTGGATAGACATATCAGAATGGGAAGGGTTGTGGAATTAAAATGTGTGGCCACTGGGAGATCCTGCTTTCTCTGGCAGACAGAGAGTATGTGTTCAGCAAAACGATCTCCCAGTCTCTTACTAGCTCTTCTTTCAGGTAGTCCTGACGAAGGGTTTCGGCCCGAAACTTCGACTGTACCTCTTCCTAGAGATGCTGCCTGGCCTGCTGCATTCACCAGCAAATTTGATGTGCATTGCTTCACTTTGACACAGTCTTTTTCTGTTAATCAGTGCCAAAAAAGCCAAATTAAATCCACTGCGATTCAATGTTGCAAAACAATTAAACATGAAAACTTCCGAGGGAGGTGAATACACAAGAAGGGTGGTGGGGTGGAGATACGTCTCTACCAAAAGAGATGGAAGGTGCTCCTTCCCTCCACTAGCCTGCAGGTCACCCTTGGGCAAGGTGTAACACCCACTTAGCACCAAACGACTTCCACCAGCCCGACCACTCAGGGCCATGTGAAGCCATGGGAGAAGGTGGTGGATGATCGTACGAGCAGCCGGTGCACACCACAAGTCCTGGTTATGCGACCACTGACGCCAGGCGGACAATCTCCGAAGAGTATTGGTAATGGCTGGGGTCAACCGTCTTGTAAAGACACTGCCCAAAAGACAATGGCAAACCACTTCTGTAGAGAAATTTGCCAAGAACAACCATGATCATGACCTCATGTCATATGACACAACATGTGATGATGATATAAAGTGAAGCTAAACACAGGAGCGTCTGTACATAAGGTGACTGAGAGGAACTGATAAAGTAGTGGTGGTTGGGGGTGTGGAGGGGTGGGTTAGTGGGCGGAGGTGTTGATCAGTCTCACTGCTTGGGGAAAGTAACTGTTTTCGAGTCTGGTGGTCCTGGCGTGAATGCTTCACAGCCTCCTCCCTGATGGGAGTGAGGCAAACAGTCCATGAGCAGGGTGGGTGGGATTTGTTGGCAGGGTAGAGATTGTAAAGGTAAAGTTTAGCTTTATTTGTCACATGGCAACTGATTTACCAAACTGACCCCAGGGATGAAACATGAAGATCTTTGAAGATGAGCTTTACTTGTCACATGTACATCGAAACATACGGTAAAATGTATTGTTTGCACCAATAACCAACACAGTCCAAGGATGTTCTGGGGGCAGCCCACAGGTGTCCGACCCTAATCTGTACATTTTGGGAATGTGGTAGGATACCCAGGTGGTCATGGGGAAGAACACACAAATGTCTTACAGATAGTAGCGGGAATTTAACCCTGATCTGACAACTGGCGTTGTAAAGCTACTGTAACCAAGTCAACCTGCCTTTGGTCAGCTAATACTAACGGGTTCTCTCAGTATGCAATGGCCTGTTCTGTAATAAGCACAGGAAATGCTCAAAGCACTCAGCAGGCCAGGCAGTTACCATGGTAACACATCCTCAGAGGCTGCCCGGCCGACTGACTGATACCAGCGTTCTCAGTTTGCAAACACAGGGGAGTCTGCAGATGCTGGAAACCCACTGCAACACACACAAAATGCTGGAAGAACTCAGCAGGTCGGGCAGCATCGTTGGAGGGACAGAATCCATTTTTTGGGCAGAGGCGCTTCCTCAAGTCCTGATTAAGGATCTTACCCCAAAACGTTGACTGCTTATTTCACTCTGTAGAGTGTCTGCATGCCTGTTATTTTCAGTTTGCAGCACCTGCAATCTTTCCATTTCCACCCTGCAACTGAGTTGCTGCTTTGTCAGTCCTGAGTTACCTCGAGAGACCTGGATAATGGCAGATTTAATGCCAGTCCCACTCCCATCAGTGAGGCTATGCCCACATCCATGCCTGGACTACCTGACTCAAAAACAGTTACTTTTCCCAAACCGAAAGACTGTTCAACACCCCCACCCCCAAAACACCACTACTTGATCATTTCCTGCCAGTCACCTTATGTACAGACACTCTTGTGCCAAGCGTCACTTTGTGGACATACAATCAATGCATATAAGCCATCTTCAGCTTCCGTTAGCAGTTTGTTCCACACTCTCACCACCCTGAGTGAAGATGTTCCTTTTAAGCATTTCGCCTTTCACCCTACACCCATGACCTCCAGTGGAACAAGCCTGTTTGCAATTTTCCTATGTATACCCCTCATAAATGTGCATAGTACTATCGGAAGTCCCCTATTCAGCCTGTCCTGTCACCATAACAGGCGGGAGGAGAAGATGGCGGCGCAACGCAGCGCGCGCAGCTGTCCGGTGAAATATTGTATTTGTAAGTAGGACGCGGTGCACAATTCTGATTTGATGGAGACAGACGTGAGAAGTGCAGAGGAACATCTGGAGAAATTTCTGAAAAGCCTGGTTCGCTGCCGCTGCTACTATGCAATCGAGAATCTCCAGAGGGAAAGCCCCAAAATCCCCTGCTTTGCCTGCTGCTGGCGACCCAGGCTGGGGTCGAAGCGTTCGGCAGAGATGGTGCTCGGCGGGCTGATCAGAGCTTGAAGTTTTCGGATGATTTAAGAGTGTGGTCGGGCATGGCAGGGAGAGTTTTCTTCCTTCTCCCGTCTGCGTGAGATGTGGGACTTTCGAGAGACTTTGAACTTTTTTACTGTGTCCATGGCCTGTTCTTCATCAAGTTATGGTATTGTTGCACTGTTGTAACTATATGTTATAACTATGTGGTTTTTGTTAGTTTTTCAGTCTTGGTCTGTCCTGTGTTTCTGTGATATCACACAGGAGGAATATTGTATTATTTCTTAATGCATGCATTACTAAATGACAACAATCGAATCTAATTCAAGTCATCAAGTCTGACAAGATCCTCAGAAACTCTCTCTGTACTCTTTCAATCTTATTTACATCTTTCCTGTAGGTAGCTGACCTAAACTGCATACAACATCCCAAATCTGGTCTCACCAATGTCTTACACAACTTGAGCATGAAAGTCCTAATTCCTAGGAGACAATTCCTGGGAACAATGGCACTGTTCACCCACGCCTTATGCAAACACTATTCAAATTTACATAACAACAAGCCAGAGAGAGCTTCATGTTTCATTTGCCACTGCTGTGGTCTCCTACGTCTCTGCACTGAACACTGCCTCTGCCCTCAAAGACAACCATTCAACAGATATGTCACACGTGCACCAAACCGTACAGTGACGCAAAAATTGATGCATTTCAATGACCAACACAGTCCAGCAACATGCTGAGGGCCGGTTGCAGGTGCCCACGTGCTTCTGGCGCCAACACAGCATGCCCACAACTTATGAACCCAAACCTGTAGGTCTTTGGAATGTGGTTGGAAACCGGAGTACCAAGACGAAACCCACGCAAATCACAGCCACTGGCTGTAAGAATTGACCTCCAACCTTCAGATCGCTGGTGCTGTAAAGCAATGCAGTAGCCGCTGTGCTACTGCGTTATCACACTCCCCAGCCTGAGTAACACCGCCTCCCACACAGTCCTTCTAGCCCACTCAGAATCACCTCTTTGCTGAACTCAAACAATGACAGAACAACACTTTGTAGTCTCACATCACAGAGGTAAAAAACAAATCGACAAACTCCAGAAATCAGCCAAGTGAAGCTTTGCTACACCATACACCTTTCTCTGAGTAGAAACCAGAAATGCAGGTTAAGGACTGATAATCATTATTTTTCTTTTAAAAAAAAGCCTTAACTTGTCTTGCTACTTTCAAAAGAGCGATGTGGCTCTTGTTAACATTCACACTGACAGATTGCATCATATCACAGGGTCGGTGCACTTGAACACTGAAGTGGTTCAGCAGCTTTGGAACATAGAACAGAACAAAACAGAACAATACAGGCCTGTCAGCCTATAAAGTTGTGTCAAACTTTTAACCCACTCAAAGATCAATCTAAACCTTAACTCCACATAGCTTCCATTTTTCTATCACCCATGCGCCGATCGAGCTCCCTCAAATATCCCAATTGTATGTGCGGCTATGGCAGCCCAACAGCATGTTCCACACACCCTGCACTCCTTGCATCAAAAAAAAACTACCCCGACACCCCAACCCCATACTATTCTCCAGTTACCCCGAAATTATGCACTCTCGTGTTAAAACATTTCTGCCATGCAATAAAATCTCCAGCTATCCACTTGATCTGTGATTCATATCATCTTACACACCTCCGTCAAGTCATCTCCCATCCTGCTTCACTACAGGCAGGATGTCCAAGCCAGCCTATGTCCAAGCAACAGCCCCTCAGGTACTGCATTGTCACAAGCCTCCAAACCGATCACTGACCCCCCCCTCCCCCCGCGAGACACACCAATGTCACCAATCACTGACCCCCGAGACACAGCACTGTCATCGATCACTGACCCTCGAGACACACCACTGTCACCGATCACTGACCCCCCGAGACACATCACTGTCACCGGTCACTGACCCCCCGAGACACACCACTGTCACCGATCACTGACCCCCCCAGACACACCACTGCACCGATCACTGACCCCCCAAGAGACACCACTGTCACCCGTCACTGACCACCCCCCGAGACACATCACTGTCACCGGTCACTGACCCCCCCCCGAGACACACCACTGTCACCGATCACTGACGACCCCCCCCGAGACACACCACTGTCACCGGTCACTGACCCTCGAGACACACCACTGTCATCGGTCACTGACCCCCCCCCCCCCCGAGACACACCACTGTCACCCGTCACTGACCCCCCCCGAGACACAGCACTGTCACCGATCACTGACCCCCCCCGAGACACACCACTGTCACCCGTCACTGACCCCCTCGAGACACACCACTGTCACCGATCACTGACCCCCCCCCCGAGACACACCACTGTCACTCGTCACTGACCCCCCCGAGACACATTACTGTCACCGGTCACTGACCCCCCCCCCCCGAGACACATCACTGTCACCGATCACTGACCCTCCCCCCGACACACACCACGGTCACCGATCACTGACCCCCCCCGACACACACCACTGTCACCCGTCACTGACCCCCCCCCCCGAGACACACCACTGTCACCGGTCACTGACCCCTCGAGACACACCACTGTCACCTGTCACTGACCCCCCCCCGAGACACACCACTGTCACCCGTCACTGACCCCCCCGAGACACACCACTGTCACCCGTCACTGACCCCCCCGAGACACACCACTGTCACCGATCACTGACCCCCCCCCCGAGACACACCACTGTCACCGGCCACTGAACCCCGAGACACACCACTGTCACCCGTCACTAACCCCCCGAGACACATCACTGTCACCGGTCACTGACCCCCCCCCCGAGACACACCACTGTCACCAATCACTGACCTCCCCCGAGACACACCACTGTCACCGATCAATGACCCCCCGAGACACACCACTGTCACCGGTCACTGACCCCCGAGACACACCACTGTCACTGATCACAGACCCCCCCAGACACACCACTGTTATCGGTCACTGACCTCCCCCCGAGACACATCACTGTCATCGGTCACTGACCCCCCGAGACACACCACTGTCACCGGTCACTGACCTCCCCCCCGAGACACATCACTGTCATCGGTCACTGACCCCCCGAGACACACCACTGTCACCGGTCACTGACCCCCCCCCCCGAGACACATCACTGTCACCGATCACTGACCCTCCCCCCGACACACACCACGGTCACCGATCACTGACCCCCCCCGACACACACCACTGTCACCCGTCACTGACCCCCCCCCCGAGACACACCACTGTCACCGGTCACTGACCCCCCGAGACACACCACTGTCACCGGTCACTGACCCCCCCCCCCGAGACACATCACTGTCACCGATCACTGACCCTCCCCCGACACACACCACGGTCACCGATCACTGACCCCCCCCGACACACACCACTGTCACCCGTCACTGACCCCCCCCCCGAGACACACCACTGTCACCGGTCACTGACCCCTCGAGACACACCACTGTCACCTGTCACTGACCCCCCCCCGAGACACACCACTGTCACCCGTCACTGACCCCCCCGAGACACACCACTGTCACCCGTCACTGACCCCCCGAGACACACCACTGTCACCGATCACTGACCCCCCCCCCCGAGACACACCACTGTCACCGGCCACTGAAACCCCGAGACACACCACTGTCACCCGTCACTAACCCCCCGAGACACATCACTGTCACCGGTCACTGACCCCCCCCCCCGAGACACACCACTGTCACCAATCACTGACCTCCCCGAGACACACCACTGTCACCGATCAATGACCCCCCGAGACACACCACTGTCACCGGTCACTGACCCCCGAGACACACCACTGTCACTGATCACAGACCCCCCCAGACACACCACTGTTATCGGTCACTGACCTCCCCCCCGAGACACATCACTGTCATCGGTCACTGACCCCCCGAGACACACCACTGTCACCGGTCACTGACCTCCCCCCGAGACACATCACTGTCATCGGTCACTGACCCCCGAGACACACCACTGTCACCGGTCACTGACCCCCCCCCCCCGAGACACACCACTGTCACCGGTCACTGACCCCCCCGAGACACACCACTGTCACCGGTCACTGACCCCTCGAGACACAGCACTGTCACCGGTCACTGACCCCCCCCCGAGACACACCACTGTCACCCATCACTGACCCCCCCGAGACACACCACTGTCACCGATCACTGACCCCCCCCCCGAGACACACCACTGTCACCCGTCACTGACCCCCCCGAGACACATCACTGTCATCGGTCACTGACCCCCCGAGACACACCACTGTCATCGGTCACTGACCCCCCCCCCCCCGAGACACACCACTGTCACCGGTCACTGACCCCCCCGAGACACACCACTGTCCACCGGTCACTGACCCCTCGAGACACACCACTGTCACCGGTCACTGACCCCCCCCCCCGAGACACACCACTGTCACCCGTCACTGACCCCCCCCGAGACACACTACTGTCACCCGTCACTGACCCCCCCCGAGACACACCACTGTCACCCGCCACTGACCCCCGACACACACCACTGTCACCGATCACTGACACCCGAGACACATCACTGTCACCGGTCACTGACCCCCCCCGAGACACACCAATGTCACCGATCACTGACCCCCGAGACACATCACTGTCACCGGTCACTGACCCCCCCCGAGACACACCACTGTCACCGATCACTGACCCCCGAGACACACCACTGTCACCGATCACTGTCCCCCGAGACACACCACTGTCATCGGTCACTGATCCCCCGAGACACACCACTGTTACCGATCACTGACCCCCCCCCGAGACACACCACTGTCAGTGATCACTGACCCCCCGAGACACACCACTGTCACCCGTCACTGACCCCCCAAGACACACCACTGTCATCGATCACTGACCCCCCCCCGAGACACACCACTGTCACTGATCACTGACCCCCCGAGACACACCACTGTCACCCGTCACTGACCCCCCGAGACACACCACTGTCACCGGTCACTGACTACTCCGAGACACACCACTGTCATCGTTCACTGAACCCCCGAGACACACCACTGTCACCGGTCACTGACTACCCCGAGGCACACCACTGTCACCGATCACTGACCCCCGAGACACACCACTGTCACCCGTCACTTTTTTAAAATATTTTTTTTATACAAAATTCTTTATTACAAATGTCGGTGCTGTACAATATTTACA